>NC_141030.1:34572500-34872500 GCF_052040795.2 Danio rerio | reverse complement strand
AAAGTGTAGAATCTATCTATCTATCTATCTATCTATCTATCTATCTATCTATCTATCTATCTATCTATCTATCTATCTATCTATCTATCTATCTATCTATCTATCTATCTATCTATCTATCTATCTATCTATCTATCTATCTATCTATCTATCTATCTATCTATCTATTCATCCATCCATCCATCCATCCATCCATCCATCCATCCATCCATCCATCCATCCATCCATCATCTATCCATCATCTATCTATCCATCCATCCATCCATCCATCCATCCATCTATTTATGTCTGTCTGTCTGTCCGTCCATCCATCCGTCTGTCCACCCACCTGCCTACCTCTATATCTATCTATCTCTTTCCTTCAATCCATCCATCCATCCATCCTAATTCAATTCAACTCATGTTTATTTCTATAGCTTTTTTACAACGTAGATTGTGTCAAAGCAGCTGAACATCTGAACAGCTGAAGGTTATAATCAATTTCCAGACAGTTAAATAGACAAACATGTTAAAATTTACAGGAGAGCTATACTGTAATAAGCAGTTTAATAGATGGACAATTAGATGGAAAGACAGATGGATAGAACAATGGGTTCAGAAACAGAAAGTGCTGACCTTGCAATATCACAGTTTAAAACAAAAACACCTTCTCTCTTTCTCTCTCTCCATCATGACACCATGACTCATATTGACCTGCTCTCTACATCCTCCCCTTGCCAAGCGAAACATCTTGTTATTAGGTTAACATTACCTCAGTGGATTGTCTTTACCTCACACTTACACATCCCGTAAGAATCGTATAGACTCACACAGCTGCTCTCCTGCCCGCTAGCTCCCACCTACGGTAAGATACTGCGAAATTTCACCAGAGCCGACAGATAATGACTCTAACCGTTTAGCCATATGTCTCATCAGTGTCCAGCGGGCAGCGATCATTTGACCCTCTTGGCGGGTCTGAACATACGTGCTGCCGCAGAGTCTCCTCTTCTGAAACTTAAACTCTTCATTAGGAATCTGCTGACAATCAGAGCAGTCAGAGTGTGTGTGTGATAATCCCCGCTCTCGTTAACCCCCTGCGGCTCTCTCTCTCTTTCAGTGCGCACATACACATGCACACACACACACGCTCAGGAGGTTTTTCCTTTTTTTAGGGAAGGAATGGAGGCAGTTTGAATCCTCTGCATGCTGATCACCCTTGCCCTAATCCTGCCGCCACATTCCTGGCAAGAGCAGCTCGTGCTCTGTATGTCTCTCATAGCATTGCATATGCAGAGCACCTTATTTATTATCCTCATTGCTGGAGCTGCAGCAGGGGAAACCGGGACACTGTGCTGCGCTCTCATTTCAGTCCATGAGTTTTTTTATATACTTTTTTCTGCTGATGCTGGGTTTTTATGCCTTTTTATTTTTCATATTTCCTGTTATATTTGATTCAGATCCAGGAGCTAACAACTTGATTTCAGTTCAATTTTTATTTTTCATTTATTAATTTTCTTTTCGGCTCAGTCCCTTTATTAATCAGGGGTCGCCACAACGGAATGAACCACCAATTTATGCAGCATATGTTTTACAAAGGGGATGCCCTTTTAGCCGCAACCCATCACTGGGAAACACTCATACTGTACACTCCCATTCACACACATACACTGTGTCTATCGGTCTGTCTGTCTGTCTGTCTGTCTGTCTGTCTGTCTGTCTGTCAATCTATCTGTCTGTCTGTCTGTAGTGGCCATTTATTCAGATTTTACTCTATACTGTATATTCACATTCAAATATTTTCAGTTAATCTTTATAATGGAAATGAGATGGATAGAAAAATTATATAAAAGTTTTAAATAAATATAATATAATAAAAGCAAATAGTCACCATAGTTTATTTATTTATTTGATTTCCATTCATTTATTTAGTGTAAATGACAATTAAAAATGTATATATGTACTTGTATACATTATAACTAATTATACAGTTTTAAACAGTCACGTACATTAATATTTATTCATACTTATTAAGTTGGTGAGTATTCTTTCAGCTGATTGTGTTTTTACATATCAAAATAATCTACAGCAATCTGGTCACACGTCATTTTAAGGGTAGTTCTCGCTATAAACAAATCATTAACTGTGACTTTTAGCTCAATAAACTCCTGATTTTCTTCTTATTAATAATGCGGCACGTGCAGAAGTATGCCAAAAGACTTTTAGTTTTTCAGTAACCTGGGTCAAATGCTTCCGGTGTTCACCGTGACAAAATAGGCGCGTTTAAAGTCTGTTTTCTTTAAAAATCAACAATTTTCACTGCCTTACTAATATACGAGAAAGTGGGTCTCGGAATGTACAAGAAGCACTGCATATTTACTTATTAAATTATTCTTATTTTTGTTTATAGTCATGAACACACTTGTTTGTAGAGCGATTAGATTGACTGTTTTCTGCCGTATTTCTAAAACAATCACAAAAATAAGCGCACTTCTGCATTAGAGAATAAAATCAATATGTAGCATAAGATCATGCAGAATATATACGTTATAAGTTCTAATAAACAGCCAATATCTTTAAAAAATTGGTTAACAATAAGCCACTTAATGCCAAAAGTTGGTACTTAAACTAAATAGTTACCAAGCATCTTTATTCATTTGCTTATTTAGTGAGTGAGTGAGTATGAAGCCAGATCAATCTTAAAAAAAAAAAAAAACATTTATAACATAAAAATCATACATGCACAGCCAACTGACATTCACAAAATCCAATTTGTAAATTTAAAAGAAAATTCGTAAATACAACACACAATTTACATTTCACAGTTCAATTTATTCACAAGTAAAAATCTAATATTTTCGTCAAATTAATTTTATTTGTGTATATTATGAATTATGATTTGAATTTACGAATTGGATTTGTGTATTTCTGAATCATATTTTTGATTTACGAATTTGATTTTTGTATTTTTAAATTGTTTTGAATTACGAATTGCATTTCATTATTTTTTAATCGTATTTTGGATTTTACGAATTGGATTTGTGTATTCTTAAATTGTGTTTTAAATTTACAAATTGTATTTGTTAATTTTTGAACAATTTTTTGAATTTAAGAATTGCACTTGTTTATTTTTTAATCATATTTTAAATTTACAAATTGGATTTTTGTACTTTTTAATTGTTTTGAATTACAAATTGCATTTCTTTATTTATGAATCGTATTTTGAATTTAAGAATTGGATTTGGGTCCGTGTACGTTTTGTTCATTTGTTTTCCATTTTCAAACGGAATAAAGGAAATGGAGAAAACGGCCGTTTTTCCGTTTTTATTTTGCTCACGAGAAAACGAAAAAACGAGATTTTGGCTGGATTTTCGTTTTTTGGTTTAGGGTAGGAAAACGGATAAAAGACTTTAAAATTCATTTTACACATGTAGGCGGTGCTGAAACGCCCACTTTCCTCTAATTGGTCAACCAAATCTGCGCTCGTGACGTCACCCTCAAAATAAAAGCCTTACACGAAGGCTTTTAATTATTATTATTTAATTATATATATAAACAAAGTTTACATATTCTATCATTTGAACCACACACAGTTAGCAGGCTTACATTCATTGCGTATGTATAAATTAAATAAAAACGTAAATCAGCAGTATTCTTAGACATTTGTCATTAAAATAAGGTCATAGTTCACTGCCAAACTTCTTGCTGCTGTGCACCTGATGCTGAGCAAAGATAGCCATTTCCGAGGAGCACCTGGTTTGCATGAATGTTTCAGAGCAAGGGCTTTATAGTAATAATAATAATAATAATAATAATAATAATAATTATTATTATTATTATTATTATTATTATTATTATTATTATTATTATTATTATTATTATTATTATCATTATCAGTTACTAGTGTTTTTATTGTTTGGTGTGTTTTTTTTTCTTTTTAATAGTTGTTACCAGAACCAGAATAAGAACTATTTGGGCCCTGCTATAAAAACAAAGGGTACCATTTGTTTTCATTTATTTCTTCCTATTTTAATTATATATTGTAATTATTTATTTGATAATTAATACTATTTTATTGCAACGCCAAAGTAGGCCTGTCTTATTATTTTTTTATTATTAAATTTGCTGTTATTGTAGGCTAGATGGCAGGCTTTAAATAGCCTATTTTAAATAACATTTACTCATAACCTTACTAATTCGAGAGCCGAACCTAAAAAAGTTTAAGTGCAATAAGCCTGTACAATAAAGGGAGCCGCAATGCATATTTCTAGCGCATTCTTTCACTCAACAATTATTGCTGGAATAATGAAATAAATTTCAAATTAACTAATTAAACACATTATAGTTGATAAAAAAATTGTGTCTAGTAGTTCCGACAAACAGATAAGCTCGCTACATGTGCGTTGCGCTAATAATTTGACATTTGCTCTTCTTGAGAAAGTGCTACAGCGGGCCCTGCTATTTCACATATAAGGTTAGTGATACGTATTTTAAATTAGTATTGCACATTATTCATTCATTTTCTTGTCAGCTTAGTCCCTTTATTAATCTGGGGTCGCCACAGCGGAATGAACCGCCAACTTATTTAGCAAGTTTTTATGCAGCGGATGCCCTTCCAGCCACAACCCATCTCTGGGAAACATCCACATACACAAACACTTATACAGTAAGGACAATTTAGCCTACCCAATTCACCTGTACCGCATGTCTACTGTGGGGAAAACCGGAGCACCCGGAGGAAACCCACGCGAACGCACCACATTACTGAATTAGACACACAATCTCAAAAAAAAAAAAAACTTGATGCTTATTTACATTATCTAAAGTCATTTCTTAAGAGGTAGGATCTGTTGTTGTATTATATATTTTCGTTTTAATATGCAAATAATTTTCTTTAATTTGTAATAGGTCCCTCATTGCATAAAATAACCAGCCTTTGTATTCAATATGTTTGTAAATTGTCCATCCAGTTTGACGCAAGCAAGCTAAACAACATTTTGGCCTGTTTTGCTTATTAAATGAGTGATTTTCACGGAGAAACAAATCATCCATCCACACAGTTTTGTATAGGACCTGTGTGAACAAAAATATACACTTCATCATAGCCTATAGGAAAATGTATCTGTTTAGAACCAATTTTGTGTTGTATAATTAAAAATATTAAAAATACAATAATAAAAAAAGGAATAATATTTGAAGTGCAATGCTTCAAAGATCCAATACGCTGCATGCAGAGCCAAAACAAAAACTCGTTTGTTTGTTTAATAAAATAATAATATGAAATTAAAGTGAAATAGTTCCATAACCTGTATTATAACTGTAGTCACTCTAGATGACAAATCATCCGTTGCGCCGGTCAGTTTCACTTTTAATCAAGAATGTGCCAGAACCAAACGAGAATATTTATAGATTACCTCGGAATGAGACCTCGGTCTGTGAAGGATGCAGAACACAGAAACTCGTTGAGAATGGAGATGCATGTTAGATGTTTTATATCCCTTTAGATATTGTAAATAAACAACTAGTTTTATAGAGATTGTGTCATGTCTTTTCTTTGACGCACGCGCTGAACAGCCTGTAGCCTAAATAATAGTTTAGATTTTATAACATATAATGTTCCATTACTTTAAATGTATAATGTTTTTTAATATTTATGAATTATATAAAATATATAGTTTATATAAATGCGCTCTGATCATTCAAGGATCATAATGCGTTGCATATTCTTGTTATTCTTCATTAGGCTTGATCCATAAATTGTGTATTTTATAAACTGATCGTTTATAAGGACTAAGGTATTAATAACTGTAATTCCTCGAATGGAAAAGTCTTGATTAAAGAAAAAGAGAACTTAATTCGACATATGCATATAGTGCGCTTATTTCTGCGCGCATCGCGCGCTTTACCGAATTACCTTTTTTATTTTTTATGCATTATAAATGCATCTGGCAGCACCGAAAAGAGCAAATGCCAAGTTATTAGCGCAGCGCACAGACAGCTAGCTCGTCTAGTCTGAACCAGGGGTTTTCAAACTATCCATTGCACACCGATCCCATTGCATTTTATTTAGGATAAACCACTTATTTAAAATTAATTAATTAAAAGGTGCGTACTCTCCAATACACCACTGTAGTGTCAAAATATTTAATAATTATAATTAAGATAGACACCTGACCTCCATTTAATAAACAATTTATTTGCCATACTCTGTTAATTTGAAGTTTAAAGTTTAAATCATTTATGTTAAACTTAAATTATTTAAAAACTTAAAAAGACTTAAATTTAGTCATTTAAGACATTTTAGGTCATAAGTTTACATACATTGACTGTTGCATTTAGTAGGCCTATTCTGGTCTAAATAAGCTTTTTGCATCTTAGGTGTTTACACACAAATTAAGCAGTTTATACGTACATTTAATGTTACTTTGAAATTACTTTTGATGCAATAAATAATCCTAAATAGTTGAAAGTGTTAACATATTCTTGAAATGTAGTTATTTTATAACTATGAAATTTATTACTAAACAAAGTGAATCATTATGAATTTGCCAAGAAATAATCCACTTTACCACCGTACAGCCATGCCCCACACTCACTAGAACGGTAGAACCTGGACTGTATGATATGTTCTGTATGTAAAATAGAGAAAATAAGCAAGATGCGCAGTCTCATGCAGCCTTAGTGAAATATAGCGCGTCACAGCAATGAACTAAAAATAAAACCACCCTTGAAATGCTGGCGATCTTAATTTTTTTCAGCCTACACTGACTGAGAATAATGTTGCACTATTTTATTAACAAATAATTAGAATGTTTTTTTTCCTTCAACACATTCATCATTACTTTTGCCTGTGCAAGTTTTTTTGCGCGCGCTTGAGCGCGAAGGCATCTATTTTCAGGTGCAAGATGCCACTTTGGGTGGCACCAGCACACTCTGCCACACCTGTGGCTATGTCCCTGCCACAATAATAATAACAACAACAACGACAAAATAATAACAAAAAATAATAATAATAAGACAGGCCTACTTTGACGTTGCAATAAAAAAGTATTAATTATCAAATAAATATTTACAATAGGCTAAAGGCATATATTAAATTAAAATAGGAGAAAATCCAATAGAAACAAAAGGTACCATTTATTATAGCCCCATGCAGGGTCCAATGTGTTCTTACAACCATTGAATAACTAAGTAAATAATAATAATAACAATACTAATAATAATAGGCCTAATAATAATAATAATAATAATAATAATAATAATAATAATAATAATAAATTATTATTTTATACAGAGTAGGCTATTATTTAGGCCTACAATAGCTCTGAAACAATCATGTAAACCAGGTGCTCCTCGGAAATGGCTATCTTTGCTCAGCATCAGGTGCACAGCAGCAAGAAGTTTGGCAGTGAACTATGACCTTATTTTAATGACAAATGTCTAAGAATACTGCTGATTTACGTTTTTATTTAATTTATACATACGCAATGAATGTAAGCCTGCTAACTGTGTGTGGTTCGAATGATAGAATATGTAAACTTTGTTTATATATATAATTAAATAATAATAATTAAAAGCCTTCGTGTAAGGCTTTTATTTTGAGGGTGACGTCACGAGTGCAGATTTGGTTGACCAATTAGAGGAAAGTGGGCGTTTCAGCACCGCCTACATGTGTAAAATGAATTTTAAAGTCTTTTATCCGTTTTCCTACCCTAAACCAAAAAACGAAAATCCAGCCAAAATCTCGTTTTTTCGTTTTCTCGTGAGCAAAATAAAAACGGAAAAACGGCCGTTTTCTCCATTTCCTTTATTCCGTTTGAAAATGGAAAACAAATGAACAAAACGTACACGGACCGATTTGAATAATTTTTTTAATTTACACATTGTATTTGTTTATTTTTAAATCGTATTTTGAATTTAGAAATTGGATTTTGATATTTTTGAATCATGTTTTGAAATTACGAATTGGATACTGTAAATGTGAATTGTGTTGTGGATGTATGAGTTATATTTTGTAAATGTGTTATTTTTTGTCACTGATCTGGCTTCATATAGAGTGAGTGAAATTACAGTTCATTCAGAGTGTTTGTCTAAAAATGTAACAATTGCTCTACAGATGTCAGAGTTTCCTCTGGTGCTCGAAGACTTTCTAGAGCAGGCCTCTTTCCAAGCCGTGTCTCTCTATTCCGTTAGCAGCAGCTGAGTGGAACTTGATGGACGATGTGCTAAATAGGTTAAAAACGGGCCTAAGTGGCCACCGTTTCCATCGGTCAAAGAATCACTCAACAATCACCCGCTGAATCAACTCCAGCAGAATGATGTATTAACACAAACCACTTTCTGATCTCACGACACATTTATCACAGGCAGCTCTCTGATTTTTCACCACATCTACCAAGCCTAACCAAGGCGACGGAGCTGGATGCCTCGTGGTAAGATTAGCAAGTATCCATTTAAACAGGCCCTGCAGATCGGGAAGGCCAGATAAAACAGACACTGTCCCCTTACCCATATCTCTGCTCAACATGAGAGCGACCAAACCGATTCGACAGCAAGCTCTTGAAGATTACCTTCACTCTCTATGGGCTCAGGAGTTGCAATTTTGGAGGAATTCCAGCCTTCGATATTCCGATTTTTATCAGAAATGCATCTACCGAGTGTCATCGGCAGGAACGGTTGCTCTTGTGTGTGTTAATGACATCAAGTTGTGATCAGGATCTGTACCAGTGCAGCATGGTGACAAAATGATACACACATACATACAGTAAACACACTCAATATGTTGCCAACAATAACAAAAAAGAGCAAATAACAAAACAAAAATATAAACCTCATAGAATGTTTAAATGATTTTAATAGTTACAATAGATATTGGGCCCTATCATACACCCGGCGCAATAAAGTGCAAGACATGTAGGGCATGATTTGTTGCTACTTTCAGACCAGCCCAACTCTGATTTTCATGTTTTGCGCCAATTTTGTTTAAATTGCAAATCTATTTGCGTAAATTTGTGGACTCATGGGTGTGCCTGTCTAAAAAGGAGGTGTGCTATTTTTTTCAGTTTATTCATGACAGTTATCATTTTTTATAATGTTATTATTATTAGCAATTTTATTTATTATATGCATATTTATATTTCTTTCAATAAAAACAAGTTTAGATTTGTCCACCTGTTGGGTTTTGGAGATGTATGCATCGCCATATGGGGCATAAGAATAGGACGTTTGTTTGGTTATAAATTTTTACCACACTTTGTTATTATTTTTCAATTATTCGTTTTCTAGAAATTAGAACTGAATTTAGAATTAGTTTTGAAACAAGTCTTTGCGCTTAACAAATAAAATTAAATATGTAGGGTAATGGATGTCTTTAGTGTAGTGAGTTTCTACTGTTTCCTTACTACACGAAAGTAAAGGAGTAAAGAGTAAAAGTAAAGAGAAAAAGCAGCTGAATGGAGGAGGCTCATTCTTTATCCTCATGCAGATGGTCTTTAACTATTTTCTCGCAAGTGAATCATTCAGTTTTTCCACTTACAAAGTCCGCCATGTAAATAGCGAATGCGCCATGGTGTGACACAATTGACTCTTAAAGAGAATGTGAGATGAGACTCTGATTGGTTTGATGCACATTATGCTCAAAACACACCCATAACTCATTAAGAGAATAAGCACAACCCTGTTAGACCATGCACCACGGTATGGACGGTATTTTTTTCCCCTTAAAATAGCAAAAATGGATTCCGACACGCCCTTAATACTTTTTTGCCATGCACTTTAGATTTTGCGCTTAGATCATTAAAATAAAGCCCTTTGGGTCTCCACTGGTAATTGTTTTTGCCTTCTATTGGTGGTAGGTTAAAACCAATAAATCATAATGTAATATGTGCCAAAACACATTCAAAATATTAATGTTTTGTAATAGTTTCAATGGTATTTGTGGGGAATTTGTGTGTGATTTCTATATTCTTCAAGAAGACAGCAATTTGGTGACAGATGATACATTTGCAAGAAAATCATCCCCTGGATATCACAATATCTTTACATTTCTGTAAATGAGAAAAAAGGTGGCAAACATCCTAATGATTTTATTATTTTTTTTTTATTGACAGAATGGCATCTTGAATGGCAAGTTTGTACAATTAGAGTATACAAGCATATTTGTTATAGAAATTATTTATTATGTAAAGAAAGGCCCCTATTTATCAGTCATACTTTAGCAGATTCACATCACAAATTTGTCCAAGTAACACTTAAAATGCATATTTATAATGTATTATTTATAATAGTTAGCCTTTTTATATGCATTGTGTGTTCTTCTCTTCAATAAAAGACGTTCTATTGACCTTATTCTAGGGGTACGAACGGGCGCAGCCATTTGAATCTTTTTGGCTTGAGACTTCCGGTCTCATTCACTTCCATTGATTTTAGACATTAATGTGATGTTGATGTTGCAAACTGAGATTTTCTTACTATATTATACTGCTTTGTCTTTATTGTCATGAACATACTTGTTTGTAGAGCAAGCAGTTTAGCCTCTTTTGCTGTTTATTAGTCCAGGTCATTTCTCTCATAGGCAACTGAATTGGAAGTTCTAAACTAATCGCAGGCCGAAGCAGTGGCGCAGTAGGTAGTGCTGTCGCCTCACAGCAAGAAGGTCGCTGGGTCGCTGGTTCGAGCTTCGGCTCAGTTGGCGTTTCCGTGTGGAGTCTGCATGTTCTCCCTGCGTTTGCTTGGGTTTCCTCCGGGTGCTCAGGTTTCCCCCACAGTCCAAAGACATGAGGTACAGGTGAACTGGGGAGGCTAAATTGTCCGTAGTGTATGAGTGTGTGTGTGAATGTTTGTGTGGATGTTTCCCAGAGATGGGTTGCAGCTGGAAGGGCATCCGCTGTGTAAAAACTTGCTGGATAAGTTGGCAGTTCATTCTGCTGTGGCGACCCCGGATTAATAAAGGGACTAAGCCGACAAGAAAATGAATGAATGAATAAAAAACAATCGCGAAAACGAGTGCACATCTGCATTGAAGAATAAGGTCAATACATTCATGATCTAAGTTTTAATCATGAAAGTATAAAAACAAATGATACATATAGATAATTTATGATAAAACTTACTGATGATTGACACATTATTGGCCATGAAAAAACCTCAAAGGAATAATGATACCTATAAAATACTATTGTTTTTTCTAATCTGTTAGGCCTGAATATTAATCACGTTGTCTGTGTTTGCCTTAAGCTAATTTGTTGAAAATCAAAATGCAGATGATAATACATGAGCGCTGAAATACCTCTGAACTGCTGCTATTCCCATCCAAACCAAAAACAAAGAAAGAAAAAAATAACAACAACAACAACAAAGAATATGATTTACATGTAGCTATTTAATTCTATGTATGTGAGACTATGTCACTTCTTCTATTTTTCATTATTCATCACAGTGTAACATTTTTCTGCTCAATTTTGTATGCCCCCAAAAAACAGAGATACTTAGTGCTGCAGTTTCAATGTCTCACAGCCAGAAATATTTCAAGAAATCAGTGTATTGATTTTTTTTTTTGGCCAATTCCTAACACGCACTCACATAACAGTCACATAACAGTTAGAATAATCTAAGGCCACTTTAAATGAAGCTTTTTCTAAAGATTGCCGCGTTATCAAGTTTAATAGAGGGAGTCAAGCGGCACTGAGTTCTGTTCAAAAGGGAGCTATTAGCTTTTTGCCCTCTCAGCTTGCCGTACAGTAGAACTGGTCTACGTGTTGTGCGTGCATACCTCTCCTTTATCTGAGACGCTTGCCAGGAAGAGTCTTGAAAACAGGCCAGAGGACATCCTTTGCAGTTTTGTACGGTTTTAGACATTTCAGGCAACACTTAATGCACGTTTCCTTTATATTGTTCATCTTGATAAAGTTACTTAAAAGTAATGTGTGTGTGTGTGCGTGTGTGTGCGTGTGTGTTTTAGAAATGGAGTTGTGATCTTTTGGGTTGCATTCTTTCCCTACTTGCACAGTCTATTGAGAAAATGCTAATTATAATAAAAGCTTTTAGCTATGCTAATGAGGTCATTTGCATGCGAACCATCAGGCCTCTGGGAATTAACCAAAAAAATAAATAAAAAATTCACCACACAGTAAGTTTCCGCAACGCCATTTCAGCAAAGACTTTAATCTAATTTTAAAAAAGCAGGACACTTTGGAATTATTTCTAGATCTGCCATATCCAAACAATCATTAGCATAAATACAAAGGCAAGTGAAATTGCAGATAGATTGAATGAATGGCAAATGAAGATTCTGAATGTCTCAGGCACAAAGGGTGTGTTGCGAATTGCATACAGTATGAATGCGCTGCACACAATGTCATTTGTCTTTTAGTATTTCTCCAAATGACCTTTTTTTTACATTTGCCAAAATTGCTGGTGCATGGGCAGTGCACACTGTGTCCCATAATGCAAAGTGCTGGATTTGTCCCTGCGATTCATTAAAAACGGCAGACATGTAGTGGCTGTGTCTTTTTAATGAAGTCCAAAGTTGAACTGCATCATCAACAGTCAGTCTGGTTCAAAATGGAACCCATTTGCTTTCATTGTACGGATTAAAAAACAAACAATCTATTTTCTTTTTTAAGTGTGTGTAGTGTGTGTTTAACATCTCATCTCATTCATTCATTAATTTTCTTGTCCCTTTATTAATCCGGGGTTGCCACAGCAGAATGAACCACCAACTTATCCAGCAAGTTTTTACGCAGCGGATGCCCTTACAGGCCCGAAACCCATCTCTGGGAAACATCCACACACACATCCATACACACACTCATACGCTACGGACAATTTAGCCTACCCAATTCACCTGTACCGCATGTGTTTGGACTGTGGGGGAAACCGGAGCACCAGGAGGAAACCCACGCGAAGGCAGGGAGAACATGCAAACTCCACACAGAAATGCCAACTGAGCCGAGGTTCGAACCTGCGACCCAGTGACCTTCTTGCTGTGAGGCAACAGCACTACCTGCTGCGCCACTGCCTCGCCCACCAACCATTTCTTTAAGTCCAAATAATAGCTAGTGTACAATGAAAATTAATGTGGTTAAAAACAATGATGTACCTGATTAACTTTCAATATATTATTTCTAAATATCTTTTGTGTTTCCCAGATAGAAGCAAGTCATATTTTTTAAATAATGATGTTATTATTATTGCTGTTGTTTGTTAACTGTGATTTGTACATTATTTATTGTTGTTGTTTTTTTTTTTGTTTTTTTTTTTTTGCTGAATTGCAGCTTTTTATTGGTTAATGGCGTCATCTATTTTAGTTGCCTCAAAATAGCAACAATGCACCTTAACATGCCTCCTTTTCAGAGCAGCATGCCCATGAGTCCACAAAGTGGTATGAATAGGTTTGGTATTTAAACAACGTGGCGCAAAATGTGAAAATGAAACCATTGCTCATATGAAAATAGCAACAAATCATACATCACACATCTTGCGCCTTATTGTGCCAGGTGTATATCAGATCCTTAGACTTTGCGCTTAATCTTTAAAATAGAGCCCTTAATATTAAGTGATTAACGCACACACACACTGAAAACACACACACAATTAGATATTTGATAAATACATACAAAAATAAGAAAAAAAGACGAATATGATTATTAAAACATTTAATGAAAGAATATTTATAATAATTAAATTGAATCAAATGCATGTAGCATGTATCATTACGTAACATCATATTAGTTACTTCATGCAATAGAAATCAATAGAGTGTCAAGAACATTGGACCTTTTTGATTCATTGTGTAAAGACATTATTCAATCAAGACATCTTTTTTTGCTTCACTTATAGTTGTGCAGGTTTGTCAAGGCTAAACCAGCTGATTAACTTCCAGTCTATAGTTTGTAGTAGTAAAAATCAGGGGTGCGTTTCCCAAACAACAACGTAACTCGTGGCTGAACTATCATAGTACAATGCATCATTTAGGAAAATAACTACTTATGTAGTGACAAGTGTTTCCCAAAACCGCTAGTTTCTCTGTCGCAGATCCATCACTTGAACCACGTTAGTTATAATGTAAAACACCCAAAATGATGCTCTAAACTAGTTGGAGTGACAATTTCTTTAGAGAAGAACCCATCATTTCTTTGTGCAAATTATGTTGTTTAACATGCACATTCATTTAAAATAAAGTCCAAAGTTAGATTTGGTAAAAACATGCACCCGCTTTCCATATTAACTGAAATATATGTAAATGGCACATATGGGGCCTGTGTTTGCTTTACTAATATTATTGAGAAGTTGAACATTACATATTCTATTCTAAAACATAAAATCACTTACAAAAGCTAACATGTATTCTATTATATAAATCATATAAATAAATAAATAAATAAATGAATGAATAAATAAATAAATAAATAAATTATATATATATATATATATATATATATATATATATATATATATATATATATATATATATATATATAAATAATGGCTACTTATTATAAAATTAAATGTAATATTTATTATTTATTAGAAATAAAATAAAACCTTTAATACTTTAATATTAATGATGATGACAATTATTATTATTATTATTATTATTATTATTATTATTATTATTATTATTATTATTAAGTAGGATATTGTTTATTTACTATTATTTTTTTCTGAAAAGTCTACTTTTACAATTTGACACATGTAAACCACTGCAGAAATGTTCTAACCAGGAGGCCCATGTAATAAGTATCACACTATAAATTAAAAGAATCAGAGACGGACTGGGACAAAAATTCAGCCCTGGCACTATAGCCACACCAGCCCACATTACCATACGTACTGTTTGTTTGACATTCTTGCCAGATTTTGATTATGTCCGCGTAATCTTTGATTGAGTCGGCCCCTCTCAAAACTATCACTGATTGGGCCAAATGCTTAACATTTACTATTATTATTACTATTATTACCATCATCAACGTCATCATAATATTCACATGTTACACGAGATAAAAGCTGCCTGCATGTAAAAACAATACATATAAAAATAATAATAAAATAAAAAATAAAAATAAAAAACTGACCGGCCCACATTTAAAAAAATGGTCCGGCCCTTCTGGCATTTGCCAGAATTGCCAGATGGCCAGTCCGCCCCTAAAAAGAATCAACGTATGCTTTTTGTTTTTATAAGCTTTGGAGACGTTACATAAATTCCGCTTTTAAATAATAGGTCACCTATAGCTTTCACCATGTGGCTGTGTTCAAAATGACATAGATAGTTTTCATAGTGCACTGTGAAGGGAGCACAATTGTAAACATGAAGAACGCTAAAAATGAACTGTAAATATAGTTTGAAAGCAAATTACACCTAAGAGAGATGAATTTATTGCTTTTTTATTTTTAATAATTCCAACTTTGAATGTTAAAATGTTCTAAATGAATAGGGCATAGGGGGGATAAGTGGGAATAGAACACAGCCAGGAATTATGTTTCTATCTACGGCTTTAGAGCTGTAGTTGCGAGTGCTCAAGTTTGTGACGCAGTTTGCGAATGTTCATTGGAGCGATGAATTTGGGAAACAGCAAATCAACAAACTAGGTTTTTAATGACAGAACTTGCGACTTTAGTTGGCTAACAATGGTTTTGGGAAATGCACCCCAGGTTGGTAAGTGATAATTTCGTTAATAATTTAATAATAATTTCAATAATTTTATTTGAACTATCTCTTTAAAACAAGTGAAAATCTGAAATTTGAACCAGTATAAGAGTGAGAGATGCAGAGAGAGAGAGAGACAGAGAGATTTAAGCTCATGAATATCAGAGATTAATCCTCCACCTGCGGTTCCTACAGGTTAATGAGCTGTGCTGGGACGATGAGCCTCCCAAGCTTTCTTAACTAGTGTGAGTATGTGTGTGTGTGTGTGTGTGTGTGTGTGTGTGTGTGTGTGTGTGTGTTTGTATGTGAAGGCAACATGTTGCCTGAAGGTGTGTAGCCCTGGGGTGCATGTTTGCGCGTCTAAATACGCGTGTGTTTGGTCTGAGAGCTTGGTCTGGACTTTTCCATCCCAGCTCTGGGGTTCTGCTCCAACACTCTGCCCTTTTCCCTTCTACATTAATCAAACCCCGCATCTCCATTCTTTTCTTCATTCCCAGCGCTCACAAGGCATTGCAAATCTGCCACAGGAAGGACCTCTAATGTAGCAAATGTATTCAGGTGGGCCGGTTTTATGTATTCACTTTGGAGAAGTCCTGACTCAGGACATTAAGATTCATGATATTTGCGCTTTTGTGACACGCGCGCTGTTTAAAATTATTCATTGCATTCCCCGCAGCATCTGTGACTGACAAACTTCCGCACAGGATACATAGAAAAGGAGCCAGGAAAATCACAATCAGATACACTTTTTGGCACTCGCTTTGAGGATCAACAATCCCTCAGGTTAGGCACAGAGAGCAGTGCTGGAGTTTACCATCAAGTTTTTTTTACTGTGAAGTCATACTAATCATTCAGTTTAAAGTCATTTAGATGGGTAAAAACTTCTCCTCCCTTGCTTGAGATGCAAAGAAAACTACACAAAAGTAATAGGGTATGTGCGGAAGTATGCAGGACTTTTAATTTTTCAGTAACCTGGGTCAAACGCGTCTGGTGAACTGTACGCTGTTACAAAATTGGCGTGTTTAAGGTCTGTTTTCTTTAAAAATCATCAATCTTTACTGCCTGATTGATAAAAGCTATAATGTGGGTCTCAGAATGTACAAGAAGCACTGCATTGAATTACATTATTCTGTGCAATGTCTTTAAAATATGAACATTTGTTTTACCCAAATATGTTCAATGGAGTCTCCGTGCTAGCCTGCTGATCCTGATGGTGCATGGGTGTAAAAAGCTCGTTTTACTCTTGAACAACTAAATGAACGCTGAAGTCCATTTAACTGAGTATATTTTAATTACATTACAACTTCCATGCTGTAAAAAAAAACGTATAAAATTGAAAAAAGTCACATTAATCGTTCACCAGAAGTTTATCGGTATGGGAAGAAACTCTAGCTGTGCTTATACCCTATTCTCAGGATGTATCACAGTTCAAAGACATGCGGTGCAGGTGAATTGATTATTGCTGTAGTGTATGTGTGTGAATGTGAGAGTGTATGGGTGTTTCCCGGAACTGAGTTGCAGCTGGAAGGGCATCCGCTGGGTAAAACATATGCTAAATAAGTTGGCGGTTCATTCCGCTGTGGCGAGCCCTGATAAATAAAGGGACTAAGCGAAAGGAAAATGAATGAATATTGCTATTTGATTTTGCAATTTAATTTTGTGAAGTCAAGATTCAGTTCAGAATTCTCAAACACTAAATAAAAGGCATACAACATACTTTAACAATATAAGTAAAATGTATTAACTTTCTATTTAATCACACATTTACATAACAGCTGTTCACAATTTTACAGAATTTACCTTGAGTTTTAATGATAATAAAAAAACTGTATACCATCACTACAGTTTGGTGGAGGACGCATGGCATTTGTTTACTGGTGACACCGTCAATCAACAAAAAGAAAGGTAGGAAGATTTAAAATATTATAGACTGGGGATTGTCTGTAAAGTAGTGGGTAGAAACCGAACGCTGTGGGGTTCTTATTAAGACGTGAATCAAAGGCATCAGTGGATTTACAAAATTTGTGGTAAATTTATGTGGAATCCCATAGAGAGCTGGTGCGTTTTGCGGTACACCAATAATGATACTGATACGTATAATATTAGTTGAAAGGTGTACCTCCTGAACCTCCTGAAAAAAAAATTTGAATGGTAATAGTCAGTAAATGTACCATGGTTTACCTTAAAACGGGAATAACATCAATCCAAGCTTTAACTTAAAAATATATATCTTTAACTTAAAGATATAAATATAGTTCTTTGAGAAGTTATCAAATTAAGTAAAACCTGCTCATCTTTATAACTACACTGTTAACGATTTGCTGTAGAGTCTACAGTAACTGCAGAAGTTCTTACATAACTTACTGTAAATCAATTACAGCTAAAATACTGTATTTACATTTAACATGCCATTTATCTGTCTGTATACATATTTACAGTATTGTGTATCCTAACTGTAAAATATAGAGTAATTTTCACAATGTAACTTAAAAATACAGTAACATATTCAGTGGTGGACAGAGTACTGAAAAATCATACTCAAGTAAAAGTACCATTATTTGCCCAAAGATGAGTAAAAACTAGTCCTTTTAAAAGTGCTGAAGAGTAGTGAGTGGTGAGTATTGTACTGTGGAAAGTTGATGTGTTTACATGCAGTTTATGCAGGGATGTGTAAACGTAACATTCTGTAGTGCATTTAGTGATCTTCCTATATTTGTTCCTTCCTTCCATTGTTTTTTTTGTTCTGTCAGTCCTTTATTCATTCGTTTGTTTGTACATTCCTTCATTCATTTGTTCATTCCTTCGTTCACTCGTTCATTCATTCTTTTGTTTCTTCTTTAATTCGGTTCTTTGTTCATTCATTCGTTTGCTCATTCGTTCATTCCTTCTTTCCTTCCTTAGTTTGTTCAGTCTTTCCTTGAACCTTACCTTTATTCTATTGGGCCCTTACTTGCTTCATTAGTTTGCTCCTTCCTTCCTTCTTTTGGTCCTACCTTCCAATCTTCATTCGTTCTATTTAGTGATTGTTTAAGGCTGTTTTGTGATTTCAGTCATCATACAGTCCACATCCTTCAATTTCTCATCAGTGATGTGCAGTTGAGGTGTGCATTCCCGCTTCTGTACACTGTGTGTGTTTGTGTGTGTTTATACAGACAGCTTGTTATAGGCTGTCTGGACTCTGTAGAGCTGGGTGGTTTTCGGTTTTGTCCTCCCCCCACTCGTTAGCAAGAACGGGCGCAGCGAGTAGAAAACGGGCCGAATATAAGCAGGAGCGATCGGGTTTGGGCTAAAACCTGGCGGGAGCGGGCGGGAGTGGGATTTAAACTTTAGTCCTGCGCAGATCTCTAATGTGCAGTCTATGAACAGTTGGGTCATTGCGTATAAAGATTTTGGACATCTCCTTGGACATTTTTAATGGCTTCAAAATTGTTTGCTGCATTTATAAAGCGCCCAGGTAGTTCAGTATAATGTGATTTACTTTTTATGTGTGATTTGATTGGACAGGAATCGCAGGACTGATTTTTCTGCTTTTGCCAATCACCATAGACGAGAAAGAAATAAAGTAATGGCTGCAGGTTAAAAGAAAATAGTGGATTAAAAGTGCCGATTCAGCACTAAAAATGTACTCAAGGGAAAGTAAAAGTACAGATTTTTAAAACTACTTGGTAAATTACAATTCTTGAGAAAACTCCACTGAACTCCATTACAGTAATTAGAGTATTCATAATTTGTTACATTACATCACTGAACATACTGCATAACTGTCCTACAGTAAAGTACAGTTCATATTACAGTTAAATACTGGGTAATTTACAAAAAATGTTAACAGTGTGTAAACATTCAGTGCAGTGTGCTGAAGCCCTGTAAATTTAGTTACTAGCACAGAAACACAATTCATCTATAAATAAAGCAATTTATGCAGTTGTCTTGAGTTTCCGAAACAACGTCCAGCGCTGTGCCACGTTGTAAGTGTCTCAAGAGAAAGTGAAGGTCTGTTGTTTCTTCAGTCTGCCAGCTTGCCTGGTAAACAGATATATAAAACACCCTCTTCCCAGATGTGAGGGCTCGCTGTGAGACGCATGTGAATGATGATGAATGGGGTCTATAAACCACCAACCACTTCCTCCTGTTCTTCAGAGCTCACCTGTTTCTGCTTAAAAGGGAAAACCTGCTGCTCTTTCTGGACACTGGTTCGCACGCTGAGGATGTTTCTGACTAAGAGGAAGTCAATGCCCGCACACACGTCTTTGATCCTGCAGCTCTGTGCACAGGGATGCGTATATCCTGGATGGAGACATTCAATACATGGCAATTCTTTGTCATTTGTTTGTAGTTGATAGCATGAGGAGCAGCAGATGTTTGGCCTGAAGCCACTTTGGAATTTTGAATACACCGTTAAACTTGCAGTTGTGAGAAATTGAATTAAGATTTAAAACTTTAGAGGTCAACTCAAAGTTGAGAGCAAATATATATTTCTTCAAACTTAAGGTCAGTTTTCTCTTACAAGATGTTATTTTGATTTGCCATAAATCTGAAATTGTTAGAAAAGTGTGAGATTTTGAGATTAATAAAGTTATTATATTAATATATAGGGAAAAAATGTCATAGTTACTGGGGTTGGGTCAACCCAACAAACCCCAGAGAGCAGAGCACGTTGGACAGTTTATCAGCGCTGGATGGCATCTCACTATAATTGTTAAATGTGATATTTAATTAATCTTGTCTCTATCTAACGACTCTTCAGTCTTTTGAATCTATTAGGTAACATGTCACAGCTTCTTTGTTGGTTGGTTCCTGTTGGCTGTGCACCATTTTTACCCACAAAGTTTGTTGATGCCATTATAACGACACAAATCATCCCGCATATTCATAACAGAGTCCCGCAAAAAAAGTGATTGACGGGTGGTAATTTGTAACTTTATTTATTTATTGTAATCTTTATTTATTTATGATTTGTTTTTGGGTAAATCAAAGATTATGCGGGTCAGGTAGTTGAAAGGGTAGGCTACAAATAATTAATTAGTTGTGAGTTTATTAATCATTACACATTGTTCGATGCCAAATTGGTCGACATTGCCCAACCCTAATAGTTACAAAACATACACTCTGATTTGCAAGAAGTACAATGGCATTAGATATCTATATTAGTAAGTTAAAAAAATACAAAATAAATAAATAAATAAATAAATAAATAAATAAATGAAGTTCCTCAAAACTGAAAACTTCCATTTTAGCTAATTATTTTTAAAACATATAAATGTCTAACAAAGATGAAATTATATTTTGTGCCATAACCCTATACCATGAAGTTAATTCATGAACTACTACAGTAAAAAAAAGTTAATACAGGCATAATCTGAAGTTTAAATATGCCATGTTGTGCATTGATTCAATATGTTGAATTGTTCTCTGATATCTACATAGTAGATATGTAGCTTTGGTAAGTTAAAAAGTCTGAAAACGGCTCATTTATTACCCCAGAAACTTCCCCTAGAATAGAAATTGTGGTTTTGACCATATATTGAACATATTTAGAATCATGAACATTATTGAGCTCTGCTCTGGCACCACATTTGTCACAGTATGTTCTAACAAATTAAGTGGATGCCTTCTTTTCAGCTGAAGTGATGGAGAGGTCTATTTTAACTAGAAGTATTGAGGGAAATATATATAGTGAATGACATATAAAGTAGTGAGTGAAATATTTGAGTTGTGGTTGAAATAATTATACTTGATAAAAGGGACCAAAAGAGATAAGAAAACACAGGCATTGACATTTGGCATTGACATCCTTTTACTCAAGAGAAATCCATGTAATGCTATTCACACCAGACGTGGAACGCGTGAATAAGTCGTGCTATTTGTTCGTAAATAAACAATTTGTGTTTACTGGCTTCATTCGCACACCAAATCCGTTTCAATCATGCCTCAAATTCCATTCACAATAGACGCAAATTCACATCATGGGCAGGGCTTCTGTCTTTTATTGAGAGAATAGATGTGATTATGTGCTTTAGGAAGGCTGATAAACATCGTTGATGCTTTTGGAGCCGCGCCTGAGTCCACTAGATCCCTTCAGAGGTGCACCCAGCTCTGTGAGTTCATCAACTCCTCCAGAAACTATACCTGGAGGATGGAAGCTTTCAGCGGTGCTTTAGACTGAGCCGAGCCCAGTTTGATAAGCTGTTGTCTGGTGTCGGCATAGGATTTTCCCTTGAGACACCAACAACAGGTGCTACGTCATAATTACGCCCCTACAAGAGCAAACTCCTGATTGGTTAGCGCAGCGCGAATGTCCACTGAAGTTTCCAACTCAAGCGATTTGCGCGAAGTGCGTTAAGTGCGTCAATCATGCAAAATGCTCAACTCGTGCCGCTTTATTTATGCAAATCGTTTCATTCGTGCAGCCTCATTCACGCGTATTGCGCCGCAGGATATCTATTCGAATCTTTGCATTGACTTAACATGTAAATCACCCGCGCTTGACGTTTCAACCATGTCTGATGTGAACACAGCATAAGAGCTAAGTTATATGACATGATGCATACACGTGCAATAAACACTTGTACTTAGCAGTTTACATGTGTTTTTTGGCTCGTACAATAAATTGCCGCTATTTTCACAACTAATACAATATACATTAAACTAGACCCTATGCTCATTCAGGGTGGTGCTGAATACATTTATAATTTCTATTTTTCACATTTTGCTTTCTGACAAGCTGTAAACCCTCTGTGGTTGCTGACGGCTTTACTAAACTGCTTCTCTCGTTTTCAAAATAAGTGTCCCACATACATAGTATTTTTAATTGCAGCTTAACATTGTTGGTATTTCACTAGGCTACATTGTGGACAACCAATTGCAGGCAGGGGCCATCTAATTAATGATCCAGTGTGGATCATCACAGTCAGTGGTTTGTTCTGATTGGCCTGTTTTTCACCATGATTTTGCACTCACTGAATTTACATGAGGAAACAGCAATGTTTGAGGCTGACTTTATGTCCATGTACTAAATGAAATGATTCAGCTATGCTTTGGTATATCCAGAGTTTCATTCTGTGGCTTCTTTAAGTCCTTAACACATCTAGATGCTAACGCTACACAGCAGTATGTTCCCAAAACAACGTTTCCCATCATCACCGAAGTATATAGTTTTTTCCGAATTAGCATGCAGGTTTAGTCATCACTAAACAAGCTCTCTGACATTGTTCTATTAGCCTCATCTCTCCATCAGGTGGCTGTTAATTATCGACTGTGATCAAACAGAAAAACGATTGAGGGTGAGGGTCTGGAGGAGCGCTGTCGATGGGAAGAGGACTAGCATTCGAGCGCACCTCTTTCCCAGACACACAGCAGACATGTTCAATACATCCCCACTTTACTTTCCATTTCCCCAGCCTTTAAAAAGCTCTGTCTGCTCGCTGTAATTATGAGCTCCAGCCATCAAGTTACAGCTTGCTGCATTGTATAGCTGACGTACAATTGCACATTTAAACACTGTAATTTTAAAACTTCAGCCCATTTATATGACAATTACTTGTGTTGTATGCAAGTGTTGCTATTTTAAAAGCAGATTTTATTTTTTTTATTTAGTGGTGATGCATTTTTAATTGTAAAATGATTTTAATTTCATTTATTGAGTGATTTGTTGATTAATTGATTTAAATAGCTACATTGAATTGGATTTACACAATTTTTAAGGCTAATTGTTGCAAACAATTTATGTATATGGGCTAAATTTAAACAAACAAGTTTAATTTTGTAATGTTCAACTTAATTTGTTCAAATTCAGTCCATATAAATTGTTTGCAATCACTTGATTTAAAAAAATTAGATCAAATTAATCTTTTTTTTCAGTGTATATTTTAATTATTTTGGACATTTTTTAAAGTAATTTTAACTCTGCTTTCTACTCTCCTTTAATTTAGGGTTCTTTTTTTTTTTTTGTTTTTTTTTTAGCAAAGAGCCATTTCAGATTTTTTTTTATCAAATGCATTTTTTAAAGAGCCATATGAGGTGTGTGTATATTACAAAAACTTTATTTATTTAGACACAAAACCTTTATTTATGTCCATGCACAACTCAAAAATTAACAAATATGATGCATCACAATGAATGAAGAAAAGACAATTTACAGATTTTTTTTCTTTTTGCCATCGCCACTCATAATTGTTTGAATTACTGTATGTAGTTAACATAGAAATGTATATAAATGAATTGTAAATGAATTTATCTTGCCTTTTATTGTTGTTGTGAGTTCTTATTCATTTTGCTGTAGAAAATACAATATAAAGGGAATTGTAATTGTATTTTCACTAAGTAGCAGTTATATTTTAAAAAAATTGAAATATTATTTTAAGAGAGAGGGCTGGAGAGCCACATATTTTTGGTCAAAGAGTCACATGTGGCTCTCGAGCTATAGGTGCCCTACCCCTGCTTTAATACATTACTTCATGTGAAATCACTCTTTATAAATGTGCTAATCCTCAAGAATATTCTGAGTTCAAAAGCGATGGTCTGCTGTTTAACATGACAGTGGGGAAGGCAGCATGTTGTCTGCCACGTCATTTGGGATGCCATGCTGAGCTTTGTTGCACTGAAAACATTATATTTTGTATTTTGTACTTATTCCCTCTTATCTTCTCAGATGTTAGTCTAAATCATATCGTTCGGTTTGTAATGCGTACCGAACCGAAAGTCTCGTACCCAGCGGTTCAATACGAATACGTGTATCGTTACACCCTATATACTGTGTATGTGTGTGTGTGTGTGTATATATATATATATATATATATATATATATATATATATATATATATATATATATATATATATATATATATATATATATATATATATATATATATATATATATATATACATGTATGTAGTAGTCTTCTTAGTGGTCTTTTAATTTAATTTTACTACTATATATTTTCACTAAGGGGTTTGTAAAGGTTTATTTATTATTTATTTTAAATTTTTTTAATTTTGGTAACACTTTATTTTAATGGTCCTTTTGAGTATTGGTAGACTGTCTGCTTAATATCTGTTGATACTCCTCCTTCGACAGACATTTAACTGACTATAATAAAGTTACCTTAACCCCAACCTAACAGTCTAACAGATGAATTGTAGCTAAAATTCAACAAACAGACCATCAAAACAAAGTGTGACCTACATTTCTTTATTTTACTTTTACAATTTCCTATTTTTGCTTTTGCCATTTTTTTCCCTGTCACATATTAATTTACTCTTTCTTTTTGTTTGCCTATTTATTTGTTTGTTTCTTTCAAAAATAAAAACAATTTTAGTTTTACATTTTACTTTTGCAATTTATTCATCTTTTTTATTTTCTTTCTTTCTATTTTACTTTTTTTACCCCCACTGATTTTAATTTTCTTTTTTTTACAATGTTTTACATTCAAGTTACAGTTTTACATATTTCCTATTATCACTTTTGGCAAAAAAATAAAATAAAACATTGACCAAAATATTTCATTACCATCCTGCCAACTTTTTTTTATTATTATTCCACTGTATATCTTTCCTTACTTAACACAAAAATTCCACAACTGTCCAAACTGTATATGTACAACTCTTTAGCCCTTCCAATGCATGACGGAACAAGAATTTCCAACTGTATATCAATGAACAGATCGATTTGTTTAGTATCGACCGATGTGCAGAAATCAATAGCTGGAATGTGAAGTCAGACGGCGTGATGATGATGATGTGTTTTAAAAGAGCAAGCCGGAAGCCTTAATCATTGCCTGCCCTTCGCCCACAGAGACCTGCGAGGTTTCTTTGCTCATTATAAAGACGCGCGTGTGTGAGTGTGTGTGTGTCCATGTCTGTAAACACCGGTTGGAGGATAGAGCTGTTACCCGGTGTGTATGCATTGTTATTATGATGCTGCGTTGGGTACCGGCGCCACTCCAGGGACCAAAGACCTGAGAGACCCCCTTAAAATACCGCGCAATAATTGGAATTGCTTTATCTTTAGTCTCATCAATTAATGTGCAATTTTCCATTTAATTACCAACTCGCTCACAAAATTTGCAATTAAAATGAGGCGCGATAACAGTGAAGATGCCTTTCGGCTGATAGCACTTGGAATGAGAACACAGACGCGGTGTGTAATCAGTATACAAATCACACACGCAACGTTCTCAATTTGTATGATTTGGACGAGCTTCATAAAATATGCAACGCCAAGCCAGAATCTAATTTGTGCTTGGAAAATTCCTCACGTTTCCAACATGAAACGGTCCGAGTGCAAAGGTGCTGATGCCATTTATGATCATGATAACCCAAACCCCAGTCTCAGTCCCAGTGTGTGTGTGTGTGTGATCTCCTTAAAATAGCTGCTTGGTTTGTCTTGGCCCCTTCGACCGTTTTCCACACACTCCTGCCAACCTGAAGATGAGCTGCGAGTCGGGGAAAAAAAGATCTTTCCTGTTTTGCCGCTCGAACTGTTGTCTGTCTGCGTCTGAGCAAGGTTACATCCTGTCCGCCGTCTCACAGACTTGGCTTGTGTGCTTTTCTACTTGATTTTCCACACAGAATGTCTTCTCGCATGTAGACTTTGTTGTGATTTGCGCATACACTGTACAGCTGTGGTACTTTCAAAAAACCTTTTCTCTGGATTTAGGGATGTGATTGAGAGAAATGTTGATGTTTGTTTTATTTTTTAAGGGTGGGATAATGTTTCTTCCAAATGTCATATAATAATAGTGTACTTTTTTTTTTTTTTTTTTGCATTGACCATGATTGAAAATCTGGGTTTGTCCACTTTTTAAAGTTAAAAAATTGCTTTTTTGTGTTGTCTAAAAATTAACATAAACAAGCATGACACTTTTTATGTAAAGAAGCTTTAAAGTGGACCTATTATGCCCCTTTTTACAATATATTAGCCCGTTTCCACTGTGTGGTACAGTACGGTGTGGGTCACCTTTATCAGGCCTGTGTTTCCACTGCTAAAAGGGGAGCAATGGTACTCTTTTGGTGGGTGTGGTGTACGACAGTTTCAAGCGACGTAATTTTCGCTCGAGCAAATGTCTACCGTAAAGCTGTACGGGTTGTTCCATATCATATGAGAAGCACTTCTCACAAAACAGATGCTTTATACACATAAATACTTGTGTATAAATGTTTATTATTATTATTAACTTTTCTATAAACATAATTTCATTGTAACTGCAGATCAATGACAGTGCGAAATAGCCTACTGTAACGTCTGCAATTATGTAAAATAAATAAATAAATGCAGCATATATGAACACATCCAGACCTTTACAATATGTTCCCAATTACAGAAAAACTACACACAGCACACATTTAGGTCTTATTTGGGTTAAAAAAAAAAAACACAACGTGTAGCCCACAGTCAGTGCAAACATCTCATCTGTGTCTTTAATCTTTAGCAGCACATGTAACCTCTTGTTAGAGAGCAATTCCATCATTCCGAGTTCATAACAGTCCAAAGAGTACTAATAATAGTTAAACATGGCAGTTTGTTCACATTTGCTAAAAGAATAATTTGCTCCTTTGTTTTTTCCGACTTCTCCTTTGTTTTTCATGCTTCACTCTCGCGCTTGTCAGTTTGTGAAAGCACCGGGTTTCAAAAGCACGTCAATAATCAAGCGCACGTTATAATCATCAGCTCAAGAAGTTTGTTATTTCAAATATATACGCAGATGCGAGCACAAGCGCAAGCAAGAAAGTGAAACCGCTCACGCTAAAGACTAGCTCGTAAAAAACTTCAGGGCACAGGGTAGAATCTGCTCTTCTTCTTGGCTTTCTGGCTGTTCATCAAGACAACAAAAAGGTTTGTTTGAGCTCAGGTTGAACATGGCTCATTATTATATGTATATATTATGGTGTAATCTCTCGGCTGTGTATTTAAAATATGGCAGTTCTTTTGTTTTCATTCTGCTTGTTGCGCGAGCAAATGACTTATCTCTGTAAACGAATAGCATTCAGCTGCACTTCTAGCTCCACCTTTTGGTACCCTTTTGTACCCTTTGCAAAGGGGTGACCAAAAAGTGGTAGGGTACGGTTCGGTTTGGTACGCCTTTTGACAGTAAACGGCCAGTAAACTGAACCAAAGCACGTTTTGGCATGTCTATTTTTCATTTTATGCTCAGCAAAGGCTCCAAATGACAACATTTTTAATTTCAGTTAGGAAGAAATGTCATCAGTAGTTGTTTACTGTATGTAAATAATGGCAATTAGTCAAAATAATAAAAATAAATTGTGACAAAAAATCTGGGTTTATTCTAACAAATAATGATAATATCTGAAAACTTAGCATCTTTATTTTTTAATTTAGTCTCAACAAAGGCCCTAAATCACGTTTACTTTAAATTAAGTAGAAATGTCATCAGTAGCTCATACAATAAATACATTATCCTTTAGAGCATTTAATTTAGTACAAATAGCTCATTTTTATTATATTAAATAAAATAAAAAAACATAATAAAAAGTTATATAAATATATAATGTTATTTTATATATATATATATATATATATATATATATATATACAGTTGAAGTCAGAATTATTAGCCCCGCTGAATTATTAGACCGCTTGTTTATTTTTTCCCCAATTTCTGTTTTTTCAACACATTTCTAAACATAATAGTTTGTTCTGTAGACTATCGAGAAAAAAAAATAGCTTAAAGGGGCTAATAATATTGTCCCTAAAATGGTGTTTAAAAATGATTGATATATATATATATATATATATATATATATATATATATATATATATATATATGCTATTTCATGCTCACCGAAGGCTTCAAATGACAACATATTTACTTTAAATTAGGAATAAATGTCATCAGTAGCTCATAGAATAAAACACAATTTATGTTTTACTCGAACACATATTGTCATTTAGAGCATTTAATATTGCATAAAATTACTACGTTTCATTATGAAAAAGATAAAACCAAGTTGTTGTTTTTCTCCTGAAAATGGCAAATTATTCTGGTGCGAAAAAAATCCGGTTTATTCCACCAAATAACGATAATATCTGAAAACTTTGCATCTGTATTTGTTATTGTATGCTCACCAAAGGCTTTAAATGACAGCAATTCTGTTTTAAATTCAAAAGAAATGCCATAAATAGTTTACAGAATAAAAAAAAATCTATATTGTCAATTAAAGCAGTTTTGTCATGAAATACCACAGAATTTTTGTGGAATAACAAATAAAATATATTGTTATTCATCCTGATTGTCATTTTATGAAAAAGTTACAAGTCACAATTTTTTTTTTTTAAATTTTGAACCAATTGTTTATATAATGAAACAAATATAAAGATTTTACTTAAAGCCATGCATAATAAATCCAGTAAATACAAATAATCTGATAATATTCAAATGGTCTCTTACAGTATTTATTTTTTTCCTCCATAGGTGTATGCAGCTATTTATAAATGCTTGTGTCTTTAAGATTTCCAGCTCTAGTTATGATCTAACAAGCTGTTCTCAAGAGAGAAAATGACTATTACTAAAGCACGGAAAGAGCTTTATAGGTCACGTTTTCAATGAGTGATTTATGTCTGGTGTAATTACCAAACGGAGCAGAGGTTCCTCCCACAGTAACTCGGCAGATGTGATCGTACTGTTCTATCAGAGTAATTATATATGATTGCTTATGTATTTTTAGTATTCTTTGCAACTGCTTACATCTGCTGCTTAAAAGCTTGGCTCTCAATGGCGGACTGAAGACTGCGTTTTGGGGGGTCAAACCGTCGGAAATGATAACTATAATGATTTGGGTGTAATTTTCATGAAGTTCTGGAATGAAAAGTGAACAGAAAGATGTATTGAGTTTAATTATGGTTTTAAATGCTGTCTTTTTTGTGTTAGGCTACTCAAATGGTCAGTATTTCCTTTGCTGTTTTAGTGTTATATATTTACATATGTAAATACACTTATATCATATTGTATATGGACTTTAGTGTGATAATTCCAAAGGGTGAACAACTCTCTAGTTATTTTAAATAATTTTCTATTTTTTTATCTGTATATTTGTAGTTCATATAGCTTTAATTGCAAATAAAAGTAAGCCTAAAATAAATAAGCCTGCTTATTATGTTTTATTATATTTTATTTTTTCATTTATTATAAAATATTTTATTTTATTTTTATAGTCCACAAAGCTTCAATTACAATTAAAAACCTAAAAACAAAAAAAAGTTTATTTTATTTTGTTTAACCTGTAAATGTGTAGTCCATAGCTTCAATTGCAATTAAAACCTAAAAACAAATATCAGCTTAATTGTTTTGTTTTGTTTTGTTTTGTTTTGTTTTGTTTTGTTTTGTTTTGTTTTGTTTTGTTTTGTTTTCGTTTAAATTAGTTTAGTTTAGTTTAGTTTAGTTTAGTTTAGTTTAGTTTAGTTGCCTTTTTGGAGTCCATATAGCTTTGATTGCAAATTGCATTTAATTAAATTACATTTTATTTTAATAAAACAGGCAGTTAAACTGTCTAAAATGATAACTTTAATATATATATCTTTTTTTAGATTTAGTTGGTTTTTTTGGGGGAAATTTTATGTGCCTTAAACATATTTGTTTTATTATTTTTCTATTGCGTTTTTTCGTAAATTTTATTCATTTTTTTACTAAAGGCCAGTTTTTTATTTGAATACTTATTTCCATACAGTTTTTGTATGTTTTAATGTTTTTATATATATATATATATATATATATATATATATATATATATATATATATATATATATATATATATATATATATATATATATATATATATAATGACATTAAAACATACTAAAACTGTATGGAAATAAGTATTCAAATAAAAAACTTTCCTTTCATATACAATATGATATATATATATATATATATATATATATATATATATATATATATATATATATATATATATATATATATATATATATATATATATATTTTTTTTTTTTTTGGCTAGAATAAAAGCAGTTTTTAATTTTCAAAACCCATTTTAGGATCAAAAATATTAGCCCCTGTAAGCTATATTTTTTTCAATAGTCTTCTGAACAAGCCATCATTATACAGTAACTTGCCTAATTACCCTAATCTGCCTAGTTAATCTAATTAACTTAGTTAAGCCTTTAAATGTCATTTTAAGCTGCATAGAAGTGTCTTGAATCTAGTAAAATGTTGTTCACTGTCATCATGGCAGAGATAAAATAAATCAGTTATTAGAGATGAGTTATTAAAACTATTATGTTTAGAAATGTGTTAAAAAATCTTCTCTCCATTAAATAGAAATTTGGGGAAAAATAAACAGGGGGGCTAATAATAATAATAATAATAATATATATATATATATATATATATATATATATATATATATATATATATATATATATATATATATATATATATATATATATATATATATATATATATATATATATATATATATATATTAACTCAAATGTGATTTGTGTAATGATAACTGAACCAAAACCTGATTTAAGAGAAAATAGTTTGTAACACTTCTGGCTGTCCTCTTGTGTTTGGATGCCACTAATTCTCTGACAGATGGGAAAATCAATAAGGAGAGACACTATTCCACACTCAAAGTTATTTATGGTAATAGACTCAGTAGCTCAGTTACAACTTGAAAATAACTTTTCTTTCTTTCCGTCTTTCTGAAAATTCAAACATCTGTTTAAAACGATCAAGAATATTTGTGCTTTTGTTCTCTTTTTTTTTTGTTTTGCTTCATTTACGGCGATTTTTGTTTTCTTTTCATTTCATTTCATTTTGCTTTACTTTGATTTTCCTTTATACTCATTTTTTTTATTAGATTCACTTTATTGTTTTATTAAACCAAACTAAAACTCAATTTTAAAATCTTATGAAATTTCAAAATATGTGCAAATAAAAACCTCAGTCAAGTTAAGAAAGAGTAAAGATTGTTGTCATATACTTGCTATAACCTGACTCAAAAATGGGGTTCAGGGGTCTGTGTGTGGTGACTGGGGGCCAATTATCTTTGTCCGGGGTGTCCCATAGTGCACCATCCCCGGAGTCCACCTTCCCTGTCCAGTGTCAATTACGCTTCTGACAACAGAACTAATGAGCCCCTGATTGGCCTGTTGGGGTTGATGTGTTTACCTGAGAAAAACACTAACTCATCATGTACACTACCTGCACCTGATTTTGTGTTCTGGACAGATACACTGCAACATTTGTGTTGCTTCTGGACTGTCAGTGGTCTGTTAGATTGCTCAATTATCCTGCTACTAATACCTTGGATCTGGTGACAATTTTTATCTTTTATATATTTGAATATATAAATCACTCACAGTAAATTAAGTTTTTGCACAAGATTTTCATAAAGTGGACATTATTTTATTTTATTTTTCATTCACAATTTATTTAAAAAGGTTTGCAGCCTACAAATCCTCAAAGGCTTAAAATAGACTTTGTTAGCTATGACTTAATCCTTCAAAACATTTTTCTTATTTATTTATTTATTTATAGCCCATTTATAGTTCATATAGCTTCAATTGCAAATTTTAAAAAAATCAAATAAGCCTAAACATGTTAGCATTATTTACTTATTTATTTATTTATTTATTTATTTATTTATTTATTTATTTATTTATTTATTTGTTTGTTTGTTTATTTATTTATTTTTATTTTTAAAATATTTTTTTTATGTCATGTATTGATTTTTATTTATTTTTATTTTTTTTTTCATAGATTTGTTATCCACAAGGATTAAATTAAAATCAGCCTTTGTGTGGGCACTATATTTAAAAAAAAAATCTAAATTTAATGACCTGGCCAAAAATATTTTATTTTATTTTATTTTATTTTATTATTTATTTTTATTTATTTATTTATTTATTTATTTATTTATTTATTTATTTATTTATTTATTTATTTTATTCTATTCTATTCTATTTTATTTTATTTTATTTTATTTTATTTCATTTCATGTAATTTCATTTTATTTAACACATTAAGTTCCTCCAGCATTGTTTGACAATTTTCTTTTGAGTTTAATGACAGCAGCTCCTGGTGGTAGGTCCTGGAATTGTTCCAGTAATAATGCTTTGAAACTGTATTTTGTAACTATACATTATCTATATCTGAAGAAAACGTTATTTTTAACAAATATTATTGCATCATTCAAATATCATTTCAAACACTGATATATTGCCAAGATCCACATTTTACTCACTCTAAATAATATTTTATGTCACTGTTTTCTTTGCTTCAGGGTCTCCATGTGAAGCTATCCCATGATGCAACATGTGTCCCCAGCACCAGCATTGACCATGATGGCCACACAGAGCGTCCCTCCACCATCATACCAGGAGAGCCAACAGGTCAGTCAATAAACCAACAAAACTCAGGACATAGAAAATGGGAAAGTACAACAAATATATATTTTTTTACAATCAAATAATAAAATAAAATATCCATGATGATGTTATAAATATTTCAGAAAAAGGAAAATAATTGTGTGAGATTGATGAAGGCAACCAGAGGGGAGAATAACGCCAATTTTACTGTCCTGTCCCATAGACTCTGCATTAGAAATGCCTCGCACAAGCGGTAATTGGTTTGTACATGTAATTTGAATCAAAGATGATATACTACATACTTACATACATATAAATATTCATACGTTTAAAAAAAAAAATCTAAATAATAAATAATTGCAAGGACTTAAGATGCTAAAAAACGCGTTATAACATGCTTGTGAAAAGGTTCCATTGATTCAGCGTTGATATTGCAATGTGTGCATTCGCAATAGTCACATCGCAAGATCTGCAATGTTAAGTAGGGATTATAGTTTTACAGGAGTTGTAACAATAGAAACAATTGATAATTTGCATGGGTTTTTAAGGACCGTAAGAATTTCAGAAGAGTATTAAGGTACAAGAAATTGCGTAATTTGTAACTTTAATAAAGTTATTAATGTGATAAAGGCCAAAGTGTAATTTTACATTTGCTTATTTAATTTCTGTACCTGAATAGCATTAAGACCGTGAAGCACTGTTTATTTCTGTAATTTGAAGCGGACGCTGAAAAGAGAGGTACAGATCCAAATGCAGGTTTATTGAGAATGTTCAGGTAAGCAACGGTCAACACAGGGGCAAACAGGTATATGCAGATAGTCCAGAGTCATAAACAAATAACAGACGAGTGGTCAGAAGACAGGTAGCAGACAAGAATAAACAGTAAAACAAACAAACAAGGCAAGGGTCAAACCGGCAAGGCAAGGAAAACGCGTCGTAATTTTCCCAATTCAGTTTACAAGACTCAGCAATAATGTTAGTGTGAGTGCTCTCTTTATAGCCCAGGTAATGAAAGATGAGCTTCAGCTGTGTGTGTGTGTGTGTGTGTGTGTGTGTGTGTGTGTGTGTGTGTTGGCATATGTGGTTTATGGAACCAATTTTCAGGTTTACCCACCAGCATTATGAGACCATTTAGTTTATGAGACCATTTTTGGTGGTCTCATAAACTAAAAATTTAAGTTGATATTAAAAATGGTTTAAATTATGATTATTCATTACAATGACCTAAATGATAATTATAAGACTTGTTTCAAAAGTTCACATTGTTATTTGGTTATTATTACACTTGGTGTGCTTTTTATGACCTTTACAAATATGGTCTTGTAAACCATGATGTGTATGTGTGATCTTTGAACAGCGCCTCTGTAGGCGGAACTTGGTACTGCACTTCTATACACACTCGCGCCAAATCTTACACAATTTCGCGCCATACATTCAATCGCGGGAAAACGTCCCTCATGAAGACTGTGGACGTGACAGTCGCGCTTCAAGCAGTGAAACTCACATCAAACAAGTAAGTCATTTGTTTTTAATACTTTGTACATTATTTATTATTATATGTACTGTATTATTCCACTTGTTATTCAAAATAGCAAGTTTATTTATAGATTTATATGCGGCGCGTACTGTTTTAGACAATAATAATTAGTGACTGGGAACAGAAGATGAGAACAAATAAACGTTAGAAATATGTGTTTGTAATGGCAGTATCAGACGTAAGTTAGTTCTTCAAAATGTGTATTTGCTAATAATAGCACGCGCTCGGCCTGTATCTGGCTTGGAAGCGCCGGTGTCGATTTAACCCAGAACCGGGCAGAGCTCACTCCTCCGCGGTAAACAATTCGCCGTCTGATTCCATGAGATGTAACGTTATAATAGATGCACTATGTAATTTGTGATTTTTTTCTACACATACTTTTATGTGAGAAGCAATGACCATTCGAATATGGTATAAATAACATGGTAACAAGGTATATTAAACATAAATATGACGTAGAAACAATTTACTAAACTTGAATTATTAAGCATGATTGAACAAAATGTTTGAATTTACTAATGTAAATGTGTGGTTTTATTTTTTCTAATGTTTTTTTGTGATAAACTTGTGTTCAGTTAAACTGTACATTTGAATAAATGAACTTTTATTATGAAAAGAGGTTAACTAACCCTAGTTAAATAACTTTATTTGATCAAATTGTCAAAATAGTGCACTACTAACTTATATTTTGTTAAATGGTTTGAAATGTGATAACTGTATTATGAAATTTGATAACTATATTACTATTTTGTTCTGTTTTGGTCTTCTTTAGAGAATTTTACACTAACTTACGTCACATATATTAATACTGCTTTGCATATGTGGTATTGTATTGATATTATAAACTGTGAAGTTTAACCTTATATAATATTTTAACAGTGAATGAATGGTGGTAAGAGTCAAAGCAGAGGATTAAATCCTTTGAAAGATGCTGCTCATCATGTGAGGTTGGGGAAGGATAAAGACATGCTTACGTGGAGGTACATCAGTGACATCAAAGGTACCAAAGTTTTGTACATGTTTTTTCTTACTGCAGGTAACCCCCAGTTAATGTTTCATTATAAGCATAGTGTATAAAATGTTAAGATGCAAAAAGGAGTTTAATTTAACACAAAAAAATTAAGTCATGAATGATTTGATGACATGACATTATAAATGTCAACAAATAACATTTAAATAATAATAATAATAATAAAAAGAAATGTCCTAATTGAAAACCACACTTTAAAATGTTAATGTTTAATTTAAGAGTCTAAAAAATGCTAATATTAATGATTTCCATATTAGTGAAAAGTTAAAACTATTAAAGATTGTATACTATCCAGGGCCTGATTAACCAATGGTTAATAACACACATTGATGGAATAAGCCATTTACACAAATTTTGTCAGACAAGTGATGTCTGACCGACAGAGACAACATAACTAAATAGCGCCAGTGGTGTAACTTGTAATGCACATAGCAACATGTTTTGACGCGATTGATCATCAACTCGAGTTCTAATATACCGTCAGCTGAACTTATTCTTATTATTTTTCTCCCCATTGCATATCAGATGGGAAATACATTTATTTTTAATAGGTAGGAAACATTTAAAAATAAAATAAAATAATGCAAATGTTAAACAAAGTCACAAGTGCCTCGTGTGTTTTGATGATGTTTATCTTATTTCTCTAAATAGTTATTTTAAATATATAATAAAGTTATTTTCAAATGTTAGCAACATCTTAATAGAATTCATTTGTATTTATTTATTTGTGATGTTAGTCACTAGGGGTGTAACGGATCACTGTTGATCCGTGATCGATACGGATCACAACCCACGGTTCGGAATGCGCGTGACTCGTAGATTAATAACTTTTTTTGAACTTGTAGGTTAATCCAACATTTATAACAATCGCAGAAAGATCGCCTCCCGTATCATTCAAATTGCATGAATGAAAGCATTTTGGCTTCCCTGTAAAATATAATGATGACGTTGTGGGACCTACCTAAATGCTTTTGGCTATTAAGGTGTTTTTTTGTCACTGTTTGTTTAGCCTGCATTAATGCATTCATTATGGTAAGAATAAAATCACTGTTTAATGAAACAAGATGCTGGTGAAAGCAACTACATTGTGTAACCAACAGATGGCGACAAACAAACATCAAAATTATGTCATTGAATAGGTTTTCAAATATAATACATCTACAGTATAATGAAACATGAAGTTTTATGTGTGAATTGTTGAATCATTAATTGAAGATAAATATATGTTGTACAAGATTTCTATATATTTTGCATTATCAGCAACAGTAGCAAAGATCATATTTCATATTGAATACTTTTTTTTTAGCTGGTTATTTCCTGATTTTTATTTTTTATTTAAATTACAGGTTCTATATTCTGTTTGTTAAAAGCAATGTTTTATGCAGTAACATTTTTGTATAAATGGAAAGCAAATTGTCTCCTCCCTTTTTTGCTGATCCAAAAAATGGTCCGATCCATAACTCAAAAAACGTAGAGTGATCCGAACTGCAGATTTTGGATCCGTTACACCACTATTAGTCGCCCTTTCCCAAACCCTGGTTAGCCTGTCGATTATCATTTGCCACAACTAGCGCTACTTCACCCATATTCTCCTACCTCATGGCTCTGTTGAAGAGCATTTAATAGGTTGCACATGCCTTAATAAAGGTTGCCTCCCTCTCTTTAAAAACATTTTTTTTAGAAACTAGGCATTTCCTCTTAGCAAATAGTCAATATCATATATTATTATTATCATTGTATTTAAATTGTCAGAAAATGTCACCATGTATAAAAAGCATGCAGATTTTTTCCTTTGCTTCTTTACTTTTTTTAACTAAACAGCGTGCTCTAATTGGTGAAGTGCATGTAAGTTTTGAAATAACCTGCACTGAATTGAGCGGACTGTAGTGTAGTATTTGCCGTAGATCAAAATGAGTGAACAAGTGGATTTGGCAATCACAAGAGAAAAAGAGGAGAGGGTGCATCTTTATTGAGGCATGTTTCATGTATTCACTCCTTCAAACAGACCCATGATGAGGAGAATGAGGGTATAGAAGACGTTATGGTAATGTTATGTGCAAGCTAGCATTAACTAGGCGGAGGATGCTAATGGCAGTGCAGACTGGATTCATCGTTTGTCTGAGGGCGTACTCGCACTGTACAGTTGCCATGAACCAGGCTGAAGCATGCTTTTCCCCCCTTCCGTTTCCCCCTACGGCCTGCACTCACATTGCATTCGTGCCTGGGCACTCTGTCATCGAACATGTGCTGTTCAGTAAGAGCTCTCGCAAAGCACAGTGGAGAATAGTAATAAATACCTTTTAAAATATATATTTTAGTACTGCTTCAGTTAACTTGAACAAGTGTACTTATACTATCAATTTTCACAAATTTTATTAATAAATTTTAAATGCTTAAAAAATAAGTTAAATCTTTGTAGACTATATATATATATATATATATATATATATATATATATATAATTTATTTAAAAAATGTGGGCAATATATAATAGATTCGTTTTGAAAAAAATTTATTCTATTCTTATTTTTTTTAATACAGACCTCTTGAGTTCTTAATCCGGGCCTGACACTATCAAATAGTAAAGTATTAGATAATTGTTTTGGGCCAGTTTCCTGTACAGTGTACTTTTTGTGCACTATTAAACCAACATAATGAATTTTTTCAATGATTTAGTTTCTTCTGTATCAGTTTTCACTGTTTGTCCTGAAAAGTTTGTGATGCATACTCTGTGGAGTCAGTGTTCATGTGTTGACAGAACTGTTTTTATTTGGCAGAGTTACAATTTTAATCTTGTATAAAAAAAGTACCTTGTGTTTAATTTTAAAACATTGTTCTGCACGATATCACAACATACAATTGTAATTTTAGAGTGTGTCATGTGGAGGAGTTGACCTCTCCTGTAACAAACATGAAAAAGCAAAGGTAGGGTATATTGGATTTCATTTTAAAAATTGGCATATTTTGAACTGTATGTAGTATTAAATATAATGTTTAATAATGTCTGTTTAGCACACACTTGAGTTGTTTTAGCTTTCATTTCTGTGTTTTGATTATGTTTTTCAGTCTCTTCATGAGCCATTATCTTTGAATTCTGAACAGAGTGAGCTTCAAAGAGGTTTGTCTATATAATTGTCTTCTAAATGTTGATCTGAAGAGATATTTTCTTATTGTTCCTGTATCTGTGCAGTTATTTTTATATAATAATACATTTAATATGGGTGTAGCGATACATTATTATATTGAGAATCGCAAAATAACAATTCAAAGTTTTTTCTTTAGATTAGCCTCTATTCACACGGTGAGTATTATGCGTAAGATTAAACGTTTACACAGTGGCAGTATAAACTACTGTTGTTAAATGATGAAAATAATGCAAGATGAAATCTGATGATGACAAATGCCTGATTATACCAGTGAAAATGATCTATTTGCATGTGGACCATAAGAGAGTGCAAGCATACATCTAACACTTATCTTCAGAATTTTGAATTTGTATTCTGATGTCATCTCTGTCCTGTGCATTAAAGACCAATTTAAAGTTTAACATGCCAGATCTATGCAAAATTGAGCATTTTAACCATTACTAGGCCTACATATTATAATAATATTGTTTTTTACCACATTTGAGAAATAACAAATATTACTAATATTTAAAGCTTTTTGTATAGCTTACAATATTGAGATATCAAGAGAAACAATGTCAAGTTTGCTGACCTAGCAATAGGCTATTGTTTTAATATCTGTGTGTTTGCTCATGGTTTATGGGGACCAAGTATGTCTACTGAATGTGACTTAGCAGTAGGCTATTGTTTTGTTAAATCTGTTTATTCATGGTTTATGAGGACATGGTTTGTTATGCGAGACTTAAAGCTTTCAGTAAGTGAATGTCATGTTTTCTTCATCTTTCTTTGCTTCTCTCTTTCAGCGCCTCCATGAGCCTGTGGCTTTAACCAACACAAACAGAGTTGTCTTCTTCAGAGGTTTGTTAATTATTTTGTCATGCTAATTTGACACTCCTTAAAGGGATAGTTCATCCAAAAAGTGCAATTGTCTCATTATTTGATCACCCTTTACTTGTCTCAAACCTTTATTGGAATATTTCTTCTGTTAAAGACAAAAGAAGATACTTAGAAAAAATATGGAAACCTGTAACCATAGACTTCCATATTATTGGTGTTTTCTGTTGTGGAAGTCAATGATTGCAGGTTTTCTTCTTCCATCAAAATATCTTGTTTTTGTTGTTTAACAGAAGTAATAAACCCTTAAAGGTTTGGAACACTTGAGGGTAAATTAATAGTAAGTAAATATAATTTTTTGTGTGAATCATCCCTTTAAGTGCTAAAATGACAGTTTCATATTTCTACTACATTCAACATAGCAGTCCTGTGTGTTTAGTCATGGTTTATGAGGACCAAGAATGTCTATTTTATGTGAGTTAGCAGCAAGCTATTGTTTTATTAAATCTGTGTGTTTACTCATAGTTTATGAGGACATGATTGGTTATGCAAGACTTGAAGCTTTCAGTAAGTGAATCATGTTTTCTTCATCTTTCTTTGCTTCTCCCTTTCGGTACCTCCATGAGCCCGTCGCTTGGACAAACACAAACAGAGTTGTTTTCTACAGAGGTTTGTTAATTCTTTTGTCAAGCTATTTTGACACTCCTTAAAGGCATGGTTCACCCAAAAATGAACATTTACTCACTATTAATTTACCCTCATGTGTTTCAAACCTTTATGGGTTTCTTTTTTTCTGTTTAATAAAACAAATGAGATACGTTGAAAAAAGATGGAAACATGTAACCATTGACTTACATAATAGAAAACACAAATAATATGAAAGTCAATGGTTACAGGTTTCCATCGTTTTTCAAAGTATTTTCTTTTGTGTTTAACAGAAAAAAGAAACCCTTAAAGGTTTGGAACACTTGAGGGTAAATTAATAATGAGTAAATGTTAATTTTTGTGTAAATCATCCCTTTAAGTGCTAAAATGACAGTTACCTATTTCTGCTAAATGCAGTGTAGCAGTCCTGTGTGTTTAGTCAGGGTTTATGAGGACCAAGTATGTCTATTAGATGTGACTTAGCAGTAGGATATTGTTTTAATAAATTTGTGTTTACTCATGGTTTATGAGGACACAGTATGTGTAGGTTTACATGGTGCTACCAGTAGACTATTATAACATGTGTTTCTTCATGGTTTATGAGGGCATTTTTTGTTATGCAAGACTTCAAACAGTTAGTAAACAAATGTTACATTTTCTTTATCTTTGTTTCTCTCTTTCAGTACCTCTATGAGCTCGTCACTTTGACAAACACAGAGTTGTCTTCTACAGAGGTTTGTTAATTATTTTGTCAAACTATTTTGACACTTTTTAAAGGGATAGTTCTCCCAAAAAGTACAATTGTGTCATCATTTGCTCACCCTTTAATTGTCTCAAACCTTTTTGGGGTTATTTATTCTGTTAAAGACAAAAGAAAATACTTACAAATAATATGGAAGTGAATGATTACAGGTTTCCATCTTTTTTTGTTTTCTACCATGGAAGTCAATGATTGCAGATTTTCTTCCACCAAATGTCTTGTTTTTGTTTTTTATCAGAAGAAATAAACATGTAAAGGTTTGGAACCCTTGAGGGTAAATTGTTAGTGAGTAAATGTTCATTTTTGGGTGAATCATCCCTTTAAGTGCTAAAATAACAGTTTCATATTTCTGCTAAATGCAATGTAGCAGTCCTGTGTGTTTTGTCATGGTTTATGAGGACACTGTATGTAGAATGCAATGTTAGCAGTAGACTATTGTTTTATAACGTGTGTGTTTCTTCATGGTTTATGAGGACATGATTGGTTAAACGACACAAAGCTTTCAGTAAGCGAATCTCATGTTTTCTTCATCTTTTTTTACTTTTCTCTTTCAGCACCTCCATAAGCCAGTCGCTTTGGCAAACACAGAGTTGTCTTCTACAGAGGTTTGTTAATTCTTTTGTCAAGCTATTTTGGTACTTCTTGAAAGGATAGTTTTACCCAAAAATGAACATTTACTCACTATTTGTTTACCCTCAAGTGTTCCAAACCTTTATGGTTTTCTTGTTTCTGTTTAACAAAACAAATAAGATACTTTGAAATAAGATAGAAACCTGTAACCATTGACTTCCATAGTAGTAAAAAACAAGTAATATAAAAGTCAATGGTTACAGGTTTCCATCGTTTTTCAAAGTATGTTTTGTTTTTAACAAAAGAAATAAACCCTTAAAGGTTTGGAACACTTGAGGGTAAATTAATAGTGAGTAAATGTTAATTTTTAGGTGAACCATCCCTTTAAGTGCTAAAATGACAGTTTCCTATCTCTGCTAAATGCAGTGTAGCAGTCCTGTGTGTTTAGTCATGGTTTATGAGGACCAAGTATGTCTATTAAATGTGACTTAGCAGTAGGTTGTTTTATTAAATCTGTGTATTTACTCATGGTTTATGAGGACACAGTATGTGTAGGTTGACATAGTGCTAGCAGTAGACAATTGTAACGTGTGTTTCTTCGTGATTTATAAAGGCATGATTTGTTATGCGTGACTTAAAGTAATTTAACAATGTTAAAAAAATCTTATCTTTGCTTCTCTTTTTCAGTACCTCCCTGAGCCCGTCACTTTGACCAACACAGAGTTGTCTTCTACAGAGGTTTGTTTATTCTTTTGTCATGTTATTTTGACACTCCTTAAAGGGATAGTTCACCCAACAGTACAATTGTGTCCTCATTTGCCTACCCTTTACTTGTTTCTTTATTTGTTCTGTTAAAGACAAAACAAAATACTTTTAAAAAGATGTAATCCTGTAATTCATAGTAAGTAAATGTTCATTTTTGGGTGAACCATCCCTTTAAGTGATAAAATGACGGTTTCTTAATTAGACTAAATGCAGTGTAGCAATCCTGTGTGTTTAGTCATGGTTTATGAGGACACAGCATGTGTAGGTTTACAATGTTAGCAGTAGACTGTTGTTTTATAACGTGTGTGTTTCTTCATGGCTTATGAGGACATGAATGGATTTGTGAGACTTAAAGCTTTCAGTAAGCGAATGTCATGTTTTCTTCATCTTTCTTTGCTTCTCTCTTTCAGTACCTCCATGAGCCAGTCACTTTGTCAAACACAAACAGAGTTGTCTTCTACAGAGGTTTGTTAATTATTTTGTAATGCTATTTTGACACTTCTTAAAGGGATAGTTCACCCAAACAGTACAATTGTGTCATCATTTGCTCACCCTTTACTTGTTTTAAATATTTATGGGTTTATTTTTTCTGTTAAACACAAAAGAAGATACTTTGAAAAAAGATGGAAACTTGTAACCATTGACTTCCATATTATTTGTGTTTTCTATTATGGAAGTCATTGATTGCAGGTTTTCTTCTTCCATCATAATATCTTGTTTTTGTTGTTTATCAGAAGAAATAAACACATAAAAGTTTGGAACACTTGAGGGTAAATTAATAGTAAGTAAATGTTCATTTTTGAGTGAACCATCACTTTAAATGCTAAAATTACAGTTTCCTTTTTCAGCTAAATGCAATGTAGCGGTCCTGTGTGTTTAGTCATGGTTTATGAGGACACAGTATGTCTATTTAATGTGACTTAGCAGTAGGATGTTGTTTTATTAAATCTGTGTGTTTCTTCATGGTTTATGAGGACACAGTATGTGTAGGTTTACATAGTGCTAGCAGTAGACTATTATAACGTGTGTTTCTTTATGGTTTATAAGGGCATGGTTTGTTGTGCAAAACTTAAAACTAAGTAAACAAATGGTAAATTTTCTTTATCTTTGCTTCTCTCTTTCAGTACCTTCAGTACCTTTGAAAAACACAAACAGAGTTGTCTTCTACAGAGGCTTGTTAATTCTTTTGTAATGCTATTTTGACACTCCCTAAATGGATAGTTCACCCAAACGGTACAAATGTGTCATTATTTGCTTACATTTTACTTTGGGTTATTTCTTCTGTTAAAGACAAAAGAAAGTACTTTAAAAAAAGATGTAAACCTGTAACCATAGACTTCCATAGTAGAAAACACAAATAATATGAAAGTCAATATTCATTGGTTTTCAAAGTATCTTTTGTGTTTAACAGAAAAAATAAACCCATAAAGGTTTGGAACACTTGAGTGTAAATTAATAGAGTAAATGTTAATTTTTGGATGAACATGGTTTATGAGGACACAGTATGTGTAGGTTTACATAGTGCTAGCAGTTGACTTATAATTTGTTTCTTCATGGTTTATAAGGGCATGGTTTGTTATGCGTGACTTAAAAAGTCCCTTCAAGTGCTAAAATTACAGTTTCCTATCTCTGCTAAATGCAGTGTAGCAGTCCTGCGTGATTAGTCATGGTTTATAAGGACCAAGTATGTCTATTAGATGTGACTTAGCAGTAGACTATTGTTTTATTAAATCTGTGTATTTCTTCAGGGTTTACGACGACATGATTGGTTATGCGAGACTTAAAATTTTCAGTAGTTTTCTTCATCTTTCTTTGCTTCTCGCTTTTAGTACCTATATGAGCCTGTCACTTTGACAAACACAAAGACTTGTCTTCTACAGAGGTTTTTGTAATTGTTTTGTCAAGCTATTTTGGTACTTGAAACCAATCATGTCCTCATAAACCATGAAGAAGCACACATTATAAAACAACAGTCTTCTGTTAACATTGTAAAACTACACATACTGTGTCCTCATAAACCATGAAGAAACACAGATTTAATAAAAAAAACATTCTACTGCTAAGTCACATCCAATAGTCATACTTGGTCCTCATAAACCATGACTAAACACACAGGACTGCTACACTGCATTTAGCAGAAATAGGAAACTGTAATTTTAGCACTTAAAGGGCTGATTTACCCAGAAATTAACATTTACTCACCATTAATTTAGCCTCAAGTGTTCCAAATCTTTATGGGTTTCTTTTTTTCTGTTTGACAAAACAAATAAGATACTTTGAAAAAAGATGGATACCTCTAACCATTGACTTTCATATTATTTTTGTTTTCTATTATGGAAGTCATTGATTGCAGGTTTTCTTCTTCTGTCAAAATATCTAGTTTGTTTGTAGGTTTGGAACACTTGAGGGTAAATTAATAGTGAGTAAATGTTCATTTTTGGGTGATCAATCTCTTTGAGTGTTAAAATGACAGTTTCCTATTTTTACTAAATGCAATTTAGCAGTCCTGTGTGTTTAGTCAGGGTTTATGAGGACCAAGTATGTCTATTGGATGTGAGTTAGCAACAGGCAATTGTTTTATTAAATCTGTGTGTTTACTCATGGTTTATGAGGACACAGTATGTGTAAGTTTACATAGTGCTAGCAGTTGACTTATAACTTGTTTCTTCATGGTTTATAAGGGCATGGTTTGTTATGCGTGACTTAAAAAGTCCCTTCAAGTGCTAAAATAACAGTTTCCTATTTCTGCTAAATGCAGTGTAGCAGTCCTGTGTGTTTAGTCATGGTTTATGAGGACCAAGTATGTCTATTGGATGTGACTTAGCAGTAGACTATTGTTTTATTAAATCTGTGTGTTTCTTCATGGTTTATGAGGGCATAGTTTGTAATGCAAAAATTAAAACAGTTAGTAAACCAATGTAAAATTTTCTTTATCTTTGCTTCTCTCTTTCAGTACCCCAATGAGCTAAATGCTTCGACAAACACAGAGTTGTCTTCTAAAGAGGTTTGTTAATTCTTTTGTCAAGCTATTTTGACACTCCTTAAAGGGATAGTGCACCCAAAAATGACAATTGTGTCATAATTTGCTCACCCTTTACTTGTTCCAAACATTTATAGGTTTAATTATTTTGTTAAAGACAAAATGAAATACTTAAAAAAAGATTAAAGTTAAAGGAAACCTGTAACCATTGACTTTCATATTATTTGTGTTTTCTATTGTGGAAGTCAATGATTGCAGGTTTTCTTCTTCCATCAAAATATATCGTTTTTGTTGTTTATCAGAAGAAATAAACACATAAAAGTTTGGAACACTCAAGGGTAAATTCATAGTAAGTAAATGTTAATTTCTGGGTGAACAACCCCTTTAAGTGCTAAAAGGACAGTTTCTTATTTCTACTAAATGCAGTGTAGCAGTCCTGTGTGTTTTGTCATGGTTTATGAGGACATGATTGGTTTTGCGAGACTTAAAGCTTTCAGTAAGCCAATGACATGTCTTCTTAAACTTTCTGTGCTTTTTTCTTTCAGTATCCCAATGAGCTCGTCACTTTGACAAACACAAACAGAGGTGTCTTCTACAGAGGTTTGTTAATTCTTTTGTCAAGCTTTTTTGACACTCGTTAAAGGGATAGTACACCCAAAAATGGCAATTGTGTCATAATTTGCTCATCCTTTACTTGTTTTAAACGTTATGGGTTTAATTCTTCTGTTAAAGACAAAAGAAAATACTTTAAAAAAAAGATGTAAACCTGTAACCATTGACTACCATAATAGAAAAAACAAATAATATGAAAGTCAATGGTTACAGGTTTTCATCGGTTTTCAAAGTATCTTTTGTGTTTAACAGAAGAAATAAACCCATAAAGGTTTGGATCACTTGAGGGTAAATTAATAGTGAGTAAATGTTCATTTTTGGATGAATCATCCCTTTAAATGCTAAAATTACAGTTTCCTATTTTAGCTAAATACAATGTAGCAGTCCTGTGTGTTTAGTCATGGTTTACGAGGACCAAGTATGTCTATTGGATGAGACTTAGCAGTAGACTATTGTTTTATTAAATCTGTGTGTTTCTTTATGGTTTATGAGGACACAGTATGTGTAGGTTTACAATGTTAGCAGTAGACTGTTGTTTTATAACGTGTGTGTTTCTTCATGGTTTATGAGGACATGATTGGTTTTGCAAGACTAAAAGCTTTCAGTAAGCGAATGTCATGTTTTCTTCATCTTTCTTTTCTTCTCTCCTTCAGCACCTCCATAAGCCAGTCACTTTGTCAAACATAAACAGAGCTGTCTTCTACAGAGGTTTGTTAATTCTTTTGTAATGCTATTTTGACACTCCTTAAAGGCATAGTTCACCCAAACAGTACAATTTTGTCATAATTTGCTCACCCTTTACTTGTTCCAAACCTTTATAGGTTTAATTCTTCTGTTAAAGACAAAATAAAACACTTAAAAAATGGAAACCTGTAACCATTGACTTCCATATCATTTGTGTTTTCTATTGTGGAAGTCAATGATTGCAGGTTTTTTTCTTCCATCAAAATATCTTGTTTTTGATTTTTATCAGAAGAAATAAACCCTTAAAGGTTTGGAACACTTGAGGGTAAATTAATAGTGAGTAAATGTTCATTTTTGGGTGAACCATCACTTTAAGTGCTAAAATGACAGTTTCCTATTTTTACTAAATGCAGGTTAGCAGTCCTGTGTGTTTAGTCATGGTTTATGAGGACCAAGTATGTCTATTGGATGTGACTTAGCAGTAGACTATTGTTTTATTAAATCTGTGTGTTTCTTCATGGTTTATGAGGGCATAGTTTGTAATGCAAAAATTAAAACAGTTAGTAAACCAATGTAAAATTTTCTTTATCTTTGCTTCTCTCTTTCAGTACCCCAATGAGCTAAATGCTTCGACAAACACAGAGTTGTCTTCTAAAGAGGTTTGTTAATTCTTTTGTCAAGCTATTTTGACACTCCTTAAAGGGATAGTGCACCCAAAAATGACAATTGTGTCATAATTTGCTCACCCTTTACTTGTTCCAAACATTTATAGGTTTAATTATTTTGTTAAAGACAAAATGAAATACTTAAAAAAAGATTAAAGTTAAAGGAAACCTGTAACCATTGACTTTCATATTATTTGTGTTTTCTATTGTGGAAGTCAATGATTGCAGGTTTTCTTCTTCCATCAAAATATATCGTTTTTGTTGTTTATCAGAAGAAATAAACACATAAAAGTTTGGAACACTCAAGGGTAAATTCATAGTAAGTAAATGTTAATTTCTGGGTGAACAACCCCTTTAAGTGCTAAAAGGACAGTTTCTTATTTCTACTAAATGCAGTGTAGCAGTCCTGTGTGTTTTGTCATGGTTTATGAGGACATGATTGGTTTTGCGAGACTTAAAGCTTTCAGTAAGCCAATGACATGTCTTCTTAAACTTTCTGTGCTTTTTTCTTTCAGTATCCCAATGAGCTCGTCACTTTGACAAACACAAACAGAGGTGTCTTCTACAGAGGTTTGTTAATTCTTTTGTCAAGCTTTTTTGACACTCGTTAAAGGGATAGTACACCCAAAAATGGCAATTGTGTCATAATTTGCTCATCCTTTACTTGTTTTAAACGTTATGGGTTTAATTCTTCTGTTAAAGACAAAAGAAAATACTTTAAAAAAAAGATGTAAACCTGTAACCATTGACTACCATAATAGAAAAAACAAATAATATGAAAGTCAATGGTTACAGGTTTTCATCGGTTTTCAAAGTATCTTTTGTGTTTAACAGAAGAAATAAACCCATAAAGGTTTGGATCACTTGAGGGTAAATTAATAGTGAGTAAATGTTCATTTTTGGATGAATCATCCCTTTAAATGCTAAAATTACAGTTTCCTATTTTAGCTAAATACAATGTAGCAGTCCTGTGTGTTTAGTCATGGTTTACGAGGACCAAGTATGTCTATTGGATGAGACTTAGCAGTAGACTATTGTTTTATTAAATCTGTGTGTTTCTTTATGGTTTATGAGGACACAGCATGTGTAGGTTTACAATGTTAGCAGTAGACTGTTGTTTTATAACGTGTGTGTTTCTTCATGGTTTATGAGGACATGATTGGTTTTGCAAGACTAAAAGCTTTCAGTAAGCGAATGTCATGTTTTCTTCATCTTTCTTTTCTTCTCTCCTTCAGCACCTCCATAAGCCAGTCACTTTGTCAAACATAAACAGAGCTGTCTTCTACAGAGGTTTGTTAATTCTTTTGTAATGCTATTTTGACACTCCTTAAAGGCATAGTTCACCCAAACAGTACAATTTTGTCATAATTTGCTCACCCTTTACTTGTTCCAAACCTTTATAGGTTTAATTCTTCTGTTAAAGACAAAATAAAACACTTAAAAAATGGAAACCTGTAACCATTGACTTCCATATCATTTGTGTTTTCTATTGTGGAAGTCAATGATTGCAGGTTTTTTTCTTCCATCAAAATATCTTGTTTTTGATTTTTATCAGAAGAAATAAACCCTTAAAGGTTTGGAACACTTGAGGGTAAATTAATAGTGAGTAAATGTTCATTTTTGGGTGAACCATCACTTTAAGTGCTAAAATGACAGTTTCCTATTTTTACTAAATGCAGGTTAGCAGTCCTGTGTGTTTAGTCATGGTTTATGAGGACCATGTATGTCTATTGGATGTGACTTAGCAGTAGACTATTGTTTTATTAAATCTGTGTGTTTCTTCATGGTTTATGAGGGCATAATTTGTAATGCAAAACCTAAAACAGTTAGTAAACCAATGTAAAATTTCTTTATCTTTGCTTCTCTCTTTCAGTACACCAATGAGCTAAATGCTTCGACAAACACAGAGTTCTCTTCTACAGAGGTTTGTTAATTCTTTTGTCAAGCTGTTTTGACATTCCTTAAAGGGATAGTTCACCCAAAAATGACAATTATGTCATCATTTGCTCACCCTTTACTTGTTCCAAAGGTTTAATTATTTTCTTTAAAGATAAAATAAAATACTTTAAAAAACATGGAAACCTGTAATCATTGACTTTCATATTATTGGTGTTTTCTGTTGTGGAAGTCAATGATTGCAGGTTTTTTTCTTCCATCAAAATATCTTGTTTTTGTTTTTTTATCAGAATTAATAAACCCTTTAAGGTTTGGAACACTTGAGGGTAAATTCATAGTAAGTAAATGTTCATTTTTGAGTGAACCATCCCTTTAAGTGCTAAAATGACAGTTTCCTATTTTTACTAAATGCAGGTTAGCAGTCCTGTGTGTTTAGTCATGGTTTATGAGGACCAAGTATGTCTATTGGATGTGACTTAGCAGTAGGTTGTTGTTTTATTAAATCTGTGTGTTTCTTCATGGTATATGAGGACACAGTATGTGTAGGTTTACATAGGTTTACATAGTGCTAGCAGTAGACTACTATAACATGTTTCTTCATGGTTTATGAGGGCAGAGTAAAGGGATACTACACCCAAAAATGACAATTGTGTCATCATTTGCTCACCCTTTACTTGTTTTAAATCTTTATGGGTTTATTTTTCTGTTAAACACAAAAGAAGATGGAAACCTGTAACCATTGACTTTCATATTTTTTGTGTTTTCTATTATGAAAGTCAATGATTGTAGGTTTTCTTCTTCCATCAAAATATCTAGTTTTTGTTGTTTATCAGAAGAAATAAACCCTTAAAGGGTTGGAATGCTTTGGGGTATATTAATAGCAAGTACATTTTCATTTTTGGATGAACCATTTTTTTAAGTGCTAAAGTAACAGTTTCCTATTTCTGCTAAATGCAGTGTAGCAGTCCTGTGTGTTTAGTCATGGTTTATGAAGACCAAGTATGTCTTGGATGTGACTTAGCAGTAGACTATTGTTTTATTAAATCTGTGTGTTTCTTCATGGTTTATGAGGACACAGTATGTGTAGGTTTACAATGTTACCAGTAGACTGTTATTTTATAACGTGTGTGTTTCTTCATGGTTTATGAGGACATGATTGGTTTTGCAAGACTTAAAGCTTTCAGTAAGCGAATGTCATGTTTCCTTCATCTTTCTTTATTTTTCTCTTTCAGCACCTCCATAAGCCAGTCGCTTTGACAAACACAAACAGAGCTGTCTTCTACAGAGGTTTGTTAATTCTTTTGTAATGCTATTTTGACACTCCTTAAAGGGATAGTTCACCCAAAAATGACAATTTTGTCATCATTTGCTCATCCTTCACTTCCTTCAATCTGTGTTTCTTCATGGTTTATGAGGACACAGTATGTGTCATGGTGCTAGCAGTAGACTATTATAACATGTGTTTCTTCATGGTTTATGAGGGCATGGTTTGTTATGCTTGACTTTAAAAGTAAGTAAACGCATGTTGAATTTTCTTTATCTTTGCTTTTCTGTTTCAGTACCTCCATGAGCCAGTCGCTTTGACCAACACAGAGTTGTTTTCTACAGAGGTTTGTTAATTCTTTTGTCAAGAATTAACAAACCTCTGTAGAAAACAACTCTGTGACTGGCTCATACCCAAAAATGACAAATGTGTCATCATTTGCACACCCTTTATGGGTTTATTTTTTCTGTTAAACACAGAAGAAGATGGAAGATGAAAACCTGCACTCATTGACTTCCATATTTTTGGTGTTTTTATTTTGGAAGTCAATGATTGCAGGTTTTCTTCTTCCATCAAAATACCTTGTTTTTTGCTTAACAGAAAAAATAAACTTGTAAAGTAGAAAAGTCCAATAGTAGGAAAAATAATAACATGGAAGTCAATGAGTGCACGTTTTAATTTATTAAGAAAATAAACTAATAATAATTAAAATAATAAAATAATTTAAATAAGTGAATAATAATGTCTCTCTCACTTTCTCCCTTCAGGAAATAACAGGTGAATCTTGACAGAAATCCAGGAAGCCAGACAGTGATGGTGGTGATGGTAAGAATTTCTGTCAATAACAATGCAGGAAGAAACTAAGTAACTAAAATTACTTTGAAAATAATGTGCATTTTAGGCCTTTTTTATTTTAAGCAAATTTTAAGCATGATCTAAAGGGTTGAGTTTATTTTCTTAATGAGTTATAGGTGTATTTTGAGAATAAACCAATCAGAGTCTCATCTCCCATTCCCTTTAATAGCCTTGCATCGTGCCATAAGCGCATTTGCTATTTACAAGACGTAAAGTAAGTTTAAGTGGAAAAACTGAGCATTTCACAAGCAAACAGTTAACAGTTATTTTTAACAGAAAACTGTTAAACAGAGCATCTACCGCGCGAGAATGAGAGATAAATGATCTACTTTCACTTTCGCTCTTGGTGGATAGGAAAATCTTTACGCACAGACATCAGTTAGCCTAATAATAATAATTAATTTCGTTTGTTAAGCGCAAATATTTGTTTCAAAACTATTTCTAAATGCAGTTCTAATTTTCAGCAAATGAATAAATGAACAATAATAACTAAGTGTTGTCATAAACCTGAGTTATATCCTAAAAAACATGTTGCCCGCATATGGTCTAAAACCTGCAGGTGGGCAAATCTAAGCTTTTTTTTAATAAAACAAATATAAATATGGATATAATAATTAATACTGCTAATAATAACATACAAAAGCAAATTGTTATGAATGAACTGAAAAAAACTATTGCGTCGCGCATTGCGCCACATTGCGCCGGGTGTATGATAGGGCCCTTAAGTGCAATGAGGTTTAATTTTGGAAAATAGAATTAAAGAAATAAAAGCTAACTAAAATGAAAGCACAAACACATAGTACAAACAAATAAGTAGGCCTGAATAAATAAATAAAGCAGTGTTTTAGCCCAAATATAAAGAGATGTTCAGTGTTTGCTGTTTTGATAGGACTAAGACAGTCATTAAATAAGCTTTTTCATTTACGTTTTTATTTACATTTTCGTTGTTGATTATATTTTACTATCTCATTTTATGTCTAAATTATTGTACATAACAATAAATGAATAATAAAAAATAAATGAATAATAAAAATAGGCCTAAATAGTTATTTATTTAAAGACATTGCGGCGAAACACTGAGAAACGGTCCAGTGCATGATCTAAAGAGCTTAAGTTGAATGCTACTTCATCAAAAGCATAAAAATAAATTGACCTACCTCAAGCAGATCACTAAAAGTATAATACAAATAGTTTTGCCGCAAGACATAAATTAAGTTTCACAAGTTTATTTTTAATAATTTAGTTTCAGTTCAGTTCTGTTTTTTTTTCTTTTTTTTTCTTCAAAACGTAGCCTATACAGTAGCTGTAAATACTTTTCTATTTGTAAATAAAGATAAACAATGAAACAAAGCATTATAATTTCTTCATTAATCAATACATACTTGTGAACAAGTTTATTATCATTGTAAACTTGTTAAGTTCAATGAGGATTCATTATAGAATTAAAGAATAAAGAAGACATAAAGAATTAAAAGACAACTAAAATGAAAGTACAAGCATAAATGCAATGAGTAGGTCTTATTAAATAAAGCAGTGTTTTAGCCTAAATATAAAGAGATAAACAGTGTTTGTTATTTTAAAGTGATAGGACTAAGATGGTCAATAAATAAGCTTTTTATTTACCTATTAATTCACAGTTTTAATTTACATTTTGTTGATTATATTTTACTCTTATTTTTACCTATTTAAAATCTTATTTTTTTCTTATTATTACTCTTATTTTACTTTTATTATATTTATATTTTACTATTATGTTATTTTGTCTCAATTACTGTACATTAATAGCAAATTAATATTTAAGTTGGCCTAATTATTTATTTAAAAACATTACCAGCGAAATACTGAGAAACGGTCTGGCGCTATTTTTATATACAGGCCTATCATAAATTTAAAGAAAGCTGCAAGGTGTGCTACATTATTTTAAATTATTTTTTCTGTCTGTTACTTGAAGTTCAGTGCGTGTGCGCTGAGAGACAAGGCAATATTGACAAAATATTGAATTTTGTTTTTTATATTGCATTGCAATTATTTGCAGAGATGTTTTATAGTTTATACAGGCCTAAAATAAACGCTTTGGTACAGAGTTATTATTTTAAAACAAACCTGTGTTTGTAATGATAGATGTAGGTGTCACAAAATACTTTTTAAATCAGTGTTTTTATTAATATGATTATTATTTATTGTGAACAACACTTAATAAATACTGAAATGTCCTTAATACACACCTTATTTTTTTTTATCAATTACAGTGCTTCCCGCTAGGGCTGCTCTATTATGGGAAAAATCATAATCACGATTATTTTGGTCATAATTTTTATCACAATTATTCAAAATTATTATCAGTTCAAGTCAAAATTATTAGGGCTCATGTGAAATTATTATTATTATTTTTTATAAATATTTCCCAAATGATGTTTAACAGATTCAGGAATTTTTCACAGTATTTCCTATAATATTTTTTCCTTTGGAGAAAGTCTTATTTGTTTTATTTAAGCTAAAATAAAAGCAGGTTTAAATATTTTGAAATCTATTTTAAGGTCAATATTAATAGCTCCCTTAAGCAAAATAGTTTTTGATGGTCAGCAGAAGAAATTACTGGTATACAATGACTTGCCCAATTATCCTAATTAAGCCTTTGAATCGTACTTTAATCTGAATGCTTGTATTTTGAAAAATATCTAGTAAAATATGTGCTGTCATCATACCAAAGATGAATGAAATCAGTTATAAAAAATTAGTTATTAAAACTATTATGTTTAGAAATGGGTTAAAAAAAATAGTCTTTCCATTAATTAAATTGTTAGCAATTGGGGGGAAAAGGAAAGGGAAATATGTACAATAGAATAAAAATATGAAACAAACTGTGCTTTAAGCATCTTCACTGTAAAAAAAAAAAAAAACTTTGATTATAGCTACTAAAGTCCTTCAGTCAAGAACAGTGAGGGATTGTCTTCTTTTGTTGTTTGATTAATGGTAAAAACAGTCGGCAGCAGGAATATCACGCACTTTCACTTTAAGAGCAGTACGGTTCTGATTTATGGTTTCTCTTTCACATGTCTTTTGATTCTCAACTAGTTTGTTTATTACTTAAATGAGAGTTAATATGAATAATAACTGAACATCGTGTTTTGATACCTATTTGACCATTAAAATGCTCACATTAAGATAACTTTAGATGTGTGTGCTTTGCTCTGAGCACACAGTGTGCGAATATGTGTGTGCCGCATACACAAACCATGCGGTCTCATTCATGCTTTTAAAACATGAATGATTCGACTGTACATCAATGAATGACAGATCATGGTTCATTGCCAAACGAGTGCTTTATATCAAATTTTATTATCCTTATATGGGCCTATAATAGGCCTATAAAGGTTTAAAGTTTTAGGTAAAGACGTCAAACTATGCCCATACATGCAAGCCAATCCACGGTTAGACTATTCTATAACCGGTAAATAAATATAGTAAAATCAGCATTACTGAATCACGCTTCATAAAACCTTAACCAACCAAAATCAGTGTTAGGAAAAAGTTAAATGTTACAATCAAATTTCATTAAAAAAAATTTATTAAGTTACATTTTAAGGCATTAGTACGGAGACTCGGAAGGGACGTGATGGTGAAGAAAAAATTGGGTGGAAGAAAAAAAAACTGAGTGGGAGAAAAAAAGGATGGTAGAAAAAAAAACAGTGATAGGAATATATATATATTTTTTAAAGTTTTTGTTCCCTCACAAAGATGTTTCGCGTTATCCACACTTCCTGTTCACTTCATACCTGTCAACCCTCCCGTATTTTGCCATTCTGTCCCTCTATCATCCTATTGTTAAGTATTTTCCCATATTTCTCATATATTTTTATTTTTGAAAGCATTCTGAAACAAATATAAAAATGTCTGCATTTACTTTCTTTCCATTAAAAGCTGTGGGTTGATCATCGCCCTTCATATGCAACCTCTGAATCAGGGAATGATAAACTGATCCCAGATCAACTTCTGTACATGCCATTTAAAGAGGAGCTAAAGTGCAGGATTCAGATCTGTGTTTAAACAGACAAATATACTTAACAATATGTAAACATGTCCGTCCTGTGTGTTTTATTTTAAACACAACTCATTTTCTCTTAAATGAGCACAAACAGTTACTTAAGTAATGGAATACTTTCATTATAGATCTGTGCATTCTTAAATTGACACCTCTGTTATGAAATAAAAGAAAATGAGAGATTCATTTGCTGCTCATCACTTGTTTGATAACAGAGGTGTCGCTTTAAATGGTGTGTATAGAAGCTGATCTGGGATCAGTTTATCATACCTAGCACATCCGTATACATGCATTCGCTAATTCACAGGTTGCATATGAAGAGCGATGATCGACCCACAGCTTTAATAGAAAGAAAGAGAAATATGGGAGAATCCCAGCAAAAACGGAAGGGTTGGGAGAATCCTGGTAAAACAGGAGGGTTGACATGTATGAAGTGAACAGGAAGTGTTTGTGGAAAAACAGTTTTGCGAGAACGCAAAACATCTGCGAGGGAACGCAAAAACTTCCAAAAGAGGATTTTTAAATAAAAATATAGTCAAGGTAAAATGTTCAAAAACTAGGTCTGACTCACTCCTTTTCTTCCGCCGTCTCATTAACACACCTTTATTAAATTACAATAATGAACAAATTGCACAAACAAACAGTAATATTTAAGAGTAAAGTAATGAGCTATTTAAAAGTACAATTTAAAGAAAACCACATTTACAAGAGAGACTGTGCCTTAAAGCATATACTGCTCTGTCACACTGCTTTTATTTATTATTTTAGGTTTGTTTATGAATGAATTATTTAAGTTAAATATTTCATGTATGTGGTTTAATATTTAATTGGTCATTAAATCAAATGAAGAAGCTAGCTACTTTATTTTTTGACACTTCAACCGATCAATAAACAAAGAAATGAACAACCACAGATTATTTTATTCTCTCTGTAAAGTATTTAGATACTTAGACTATACTAAATAATTAGACTATTCTATATAGTTTTTAACATTGTTTGGGCTCAGTTGGGATTATTTGTTAATGAACTGCCACTCATCTTTCCATTAAACATTTTGATATTAAAATTATGTTTTAACTTTATGTCTCCAAGATTGTAAAATATGCTGTAAAAAAGTTTAGGTTGATAACTATTTTATTTTTGCTGGAAATGATTTACTGCTGGTTTTATCTGACCAGAGAACAACACAATGTTGGAATTGACATAGTAGCATTGTGTAAAGTGCGATATGAGACAGCATATTTAATCCTTGCACTATTTTAAGTGAATGCATATGTATTCCACCGACTCCAAAATTAGGAGTTAAGAGTCTCATCCAAAAAACCCAGAACCGAACATCCCTAATCAACGCCCCATTGATGTTTCTTTGAACATCAGGTGCCATCATTAACTGTTTATCAAGTTAAATTTCAAACTGAACCTATAACTGTTTTTGATTAATTCAAAGTATAGCCCAGACTATTTTTTTCCTTTTCAAAAGCAGTAGCAGTATAGCCTAAACAGGACAGTTTTACAAATGTACAGATAAGCATTTTTATAACTGAACATCACAAAAGGCCTACAAGAATTTTCAGTCCATTTTTATATACAGGCCTATTATAATTTTAAAGAAAACTGCTAGGTGGGCTATATTATTTTAATTCTAGCCTATATTATTTTTATTAATTTCCTCTGTATCTGTCACTTGCGATTCAATGCACACGTGCTGAGCGAGACGAGAAATAAGGCAATATTGACCATTTTTTATAGGCTATAGGCCACTATAATATATAATAGTTTATTTTTACATATAGTATTGCATTCATTTGCATTGACGTTTTGTAGTTTGTAGAGGCCTAAAATGAATGCCTCGATTTGGAGTTATTTAAAAAATAATCCTGCGTTTTTAACATTCTTTAAACCAATGTTTTTTATTATTATTATTTAATGTGAATAACTTTTAATTAAAAATTGTAATGTATTTATTACACCACCTTATTGGGGGAAAAAAACGATCAATTACAGTGCTTCCCGCAGGTTTGAAATATAGGACTTGCAGCATTGAAACACACCATTTACCCACATCACATAGTTAACTATGCAACAAACAAAACTTAATTGCATTTTTAATAATAATTGTATTTATTATGACACTTTTTCTTTTAATGGGTTATGGTAAAAAAAAAAAAAGTATGTTACAAAAGACTGAAATCAAAAAGAAATGCTTTATGCTATTTAGGAGCAATGTGCAGCCACTGCAGGTAAAATTCGCTTTTCTCTCTCAAGTTCAAAGCAAATTAGGCTTGCCACGATAGACGGTGTTGACGGTGATACCGGTTTTAAGAAGCAACACCGGTGACATCACGTTTTTACCGTGACACCGTCCTCACATTTGTTTTTTCTAAGTATTCGTTTTTTTTATTTATTTTTTTATTAAATATTTATTTTAATTAAATGGAAAATAGAATTCGTAATAATTTACTTAAGACCAGAGCATGCTTTATAATTAAAATCTGAACATAGTAATGCGTCATATTTCATTTATCACGTGAGAATAAATATGCAAGGCATACTCTCATTTTAAAAATCACGCGACCATCATCTCACAGTGTTTAATAATAAATATCTTATTTTTATTAAAACAAGAATGATGTAGCAATGCCGCGCCATTGACAAGCCAACTGCAGAGAAACAAAGCAATCATCACGGCAACTGAAGTGAGCACTTTTTCCGAAGTTCAGCTCTTCTTTTTTGCACTTTATGCATTTCATGTAAAAAAAATAAAAGATGAATATGCCTACAAGAATGTAACCTGTGTGTGCGCGCGTCTTTTATCACCGAGGCCGCTGTTTTTAAAAACCAAAAGTTGCTTCATCTGTCTGGAAATATTTCGGCTTTTAATAAATGAAAAGTTAATTTAGGTGAGCCAATATTAAAAATTGCTATAAAGTAACTGTGAAGTGCGGCTACACATCGAATCTGAGGTCTGATCTCATCTCTCTCTCGCTATCATTCAGACATCGAAACGCCACACAGGTCAAGTCGCAAAACTGAGGCTGGTACCAGCTGACAGGTAGAACAGCTGAAGCCTTTGCGAAATCTGTCAAAATACAGCGCTGAAATTAACAGGCACAAATATCTTTGAGCCAGAAAGTCACGCTTTATCTGTCAAAACGCAATTCGAGCCAATAGGAGTTGTGTAGCCTATTAATTATATTAATTCTAATAAAATGAAAACCAAATTAAACTATTCATTGCATTTTTCGATTGATAAAAATATACGTAAACGAAAAAAAATCAAAGGGTGGCTAGTTTGTATTAATGTGTCTTAATATTAATAAAAATATTCTCAGTCTATTTAAGCTTCACGGTTATATGCTGCGAACCACGTTACTGAACTACAATATCTCCGAGGGAGACTATATAACTCGATAGACAACATTACCTTGAGGGATTTTAAAAATAAAAGGTGTTTTAAAAAAGGAACAACACGCCAATCGGCAACAAATAAAACATCTTGCCAGGGTATGCTGTGTGTAATCCGCCACTGACAGTGACATAAGACACCTGCGCCTGTCAACTGTGCTTGTAAGAGAGCTCAAAGCTTGTATCGATATAACCAAAAAAAGCAAGATCATATAGTTATAAATATTCCATAACAATACTTATCGAAATATTTATACATTTACATGTTGATTATTTTTTTAGCCTGTTAAATAAAATTACTTTTATTTAGCCTGTCTTTAGATTTTTTACACAATGTTTAATTTCTTAACATTTCTTTCTTTTTTATTTAAAGTTTATATATAAAATGAGTGCTAGCTTGTTTAGTTGTGATCATTATGCAAGGATCATATTTCATATTCGGTTTATTCTTCACTAGCCTATAAATTCGTTAATAAGGCTATTTTATAAACGGATTGTTCATAAGGACTAAGCTATTAATATATAATGCTATAGGCTAAATAATACATTAAGAAATTGAAGTCAGGTAGGACAACAAAAGACAATCAAACATGTTCCCCCTGTTAGCAAATGTAACCAAAAAGTATCTTTACGTGCAACAAGCTGCTTATCTGAGGGTGTGTTCAGCACGATGGGGAACATAGTGAGCCCCACAAGATCCCATCTTAAGCCAGAGATGGTCAACATATTGGCCAGGATTCCTCGCAAAGAACAAGTAAACCTCACTGTTAATAAATGCCAATTTACAATGTTTTATTTATTTATTTATTTTTAAAGACTGTGTCAACTTGTCATTTTTGTAATGTAATTTTGAAAGTTTTTCTTTTATATTTGTTTCTTGTTCATTCGTTTAATCTTATTTAACTTTGTCCAATTTAATTACTTATCTTGCTATTTTATTTTCTTATTCGTTTTAAAAACATTCTAACATTCATCACATTCGTCCATTCAAACAATTTACGCCGAATTGGCAATTCCCGCAAAAGTGAAAGTATTATATGCATTTATAAGCTATTTAAAAGCAGAAAGAAAAGAGGAAACTCCGACCCCCACTATGATACCGGTATTACCGGTGTTGTCACATGTCGATTAACCCGGTGGGGAAATTTCCTCATCGTCACAACCTTAATTTGAATGCCAAAGGATTTTAGATGTGTATATAAAATAGCCTATGTAAAATATTAACATCATCAAATTAATAAAATAATGACAAATTTGAAATAAATGACAGAAAAGGTAATAAAAACAGACATTCTCTAAAAAATATAAAAATCGCAATATTAAAATGAGTAGATTTTTTTAAATAAAATGCGTTGATTAACTATTACTATTGGTGTATATATTTTATAGCCAGTCTAGATCTCATTACGTCCTCTCCCGAGTATATAGCCGAAGTTTTTCTTAGTCGTTTACATTAAAGAATCTATTATTTACTTTTTCTCTCTGTATCGCGGCTGAGTGTGCGCTGTCAGCTGAATATAGGCTTAAATTAAATCTAAAAAGCAACTAGCCTGCGAGCTAATATTTGTTCTTTTTTTTTCGCATAACAGCCAATTTCAACCGCGAGGAGATACCAACAGCTTGATATGCAACATTTTCTAAAATGTTATTTAGCTCGGAATAAAAACAATTCACAAAAAATGATTTAGTGTGTGTTTTTTTTAAAGATTGGAGTAGCCTATTTCACAGTGTGTAAACATTAGAAATAATAATTAGGCTAAAATACAGTAGATTACCCCTTCATTCAGATATATGTCGTTGTTTGGGAAACTCTCCCCTGGTCTAGAAGCTTCTCTAGCTTCTTATCTGCTCCACAAGTGCAGCGCGCTTCTTCCTCTGGCTCTGCACCAGGGCTGGGTTTCCCAAACAACAACGTAACTCGCGGCAGAAATATCATAGTACAATGTGTCGTTTGGGAAAAGAACGATGTAGTGACGAGTGTGTCCCAAAACCTGTAGTTTCTCGGTCACAGATCTATTGTTTGACCCACATTAGTTATAACGTAAAATGCCCATAATGATGCTCTAAACGAGGTGGTAACAATTTCTTTAGAGAGAGAGAAAAAAAAAACATTATTTTATTTGCAAATTATATTGTTTTACACAATCACACATTTAAAAAAAAATCTATCATAGTTTTGGTGAAAACATGCACTTATTTTCCATATTAATTGAAATATATATAACGGCACATATAAGACCTATTTTTGTTTCCTTTACAAATATTATTAAGAATTTTATTTCTAATTTCATATATAAATCATTAATGGTTGTAGGCCTAATTTACAGTAGGCTATTTATTTAGAAATAGAAAAAACTTTTTAATATGATATTGCAAACAATATGCAAAATAAATGCAAACAATATTCCATGACTCCAATATCAATTGCTACGAGCCTAATATAGAAATTTTAATTAACACGTAGTTCAGTTTATAAGTTGCTGTGAATAGAAACAGCCTATATAAGCCTACATTACCAGAAGTTGGCCTATAGGTAAAAGGTATATAACCGGGGATTTTGTGTCAACCTTGCTTGTGAAATATACTCAAGATATACCCCTGCCCTCATCTCAAACAAAATGTTTGGCTATTAATGAAGCAGCCTGTCTGAGGTGTTAATGGGGCATTGCGCTTTAACCAAAAACAACAACAACCCAAAAGTGCTAAATTGGTTACAGGGGTTGCTTCAGAAAATTGCCTAATAATAATAGTAGTAGTAGTAATAATAATAATAATAATAATAACTACTGGCATGTTTATAACTAAAGTTGTTTTTACTTCGGTTGCACCACATGCTCTTAAGGCAAACCGTAGTTAGTAAGGTCATAAGCTCTCCGTAAAGTCATACGTAGTTGCATTAAATCACCTAATATCAAATAAAAAGTGTTTCAATCGTTAAACTGATTTAGAATTCTGCAACTAATGCATCTACATATAACTGTTCTTTGAAAATTTGCTGTGAATGCACACAAATTACACAAAGTTTTCAAAACATAAAACTTGATTTTTTAAATATTCTACACGTTAAAGAAAAAATAGCAGGGAGAAAAAACCCAGTCATAAAGAAATGTATGTTAACACAAAACACTCCTTGAAACAAAATTAAACTCTTCATTCACAAACCGAAAGAAATGCGAGATTTAGGAAGAAAATAAGGCTGTAAATAGAGGGAGATCATCGCAAGCTCCTCGATGTAAACTAATCTCACCGTCATCTCTTTTCTATCATTATACATGGGGGGAGTCTGCGGTAAATTTTTAGTTGGAACACAGAGTTAGGTTTAAACTAAGTGAAATGGTGCAACACAGAAATATTTAGTAGTGCGTACATTGTAAATTAGTGTCCCTTTAAGTCACAACTAGGCTTCATTTTAACTTACACACTGCTGGTGCAACTGGCCCCATGTAATCAAAAAAAGGCTGCATATTAATAAGTGAGTCGCGGGTTATAATCTAAAAGCTATTGCCAGTCAAACACAGCACAGCCATTACAGCAAAATGGAGAGATTTAAATGTACATATTGCACATATGGAATTATCCACTCACTGCATGTCGTCTACCCTGATAAACATGCTAATTGTCTTATTATTATTAATATTATATTGTGTGCACTTATGAAATTAAAGTTTATAGAGCCTGGTTTATACTTCTGCGTTATGATCGGCGTAACCCACGGCACATGCAATGCGCGTAGCTGTTTATTTTACTTCTGCGCAATGTCTCTGTTTGTCTGCATTAACACTTTCGAAACGCTAGTTGGCAGTGAGGTGTTAATGTTCCTCTGTGTTGAGTTTCTTCGCTGTTGTTTTGTTTTTTCTAAACGCTTCCTGAACATACAAGTGACTCAAACTCGCTCATTTTGAGGCTGGAACCGGCGGACGTGGAACAACTTTAACTATGAGATAAACACAAAACAAAACTTTCTATCCAGAGCTCCTTCACGGGACTCCACACTTGTAAACAATCGCTCTATTGGGCTCGCGCCACTCGCACGGCTCTTGGTCCCGCCCCCAGACTCGTCAGCGCTGCCAAGCCGACCAATCACGACCATCAAAAAAATCACGACCTTGCGCTCTGTGTCATTGCGACTTGTAGTTACATTTTTTGAGAGGTGCACATCATCGACGCCGACGGCCAATAAACAATGCTTAAACATTAAAATGTGCTTTTAGAAACTTCAAATATTTATGTTTCTAATATTTAATTATACATTTGCTGTGTTTAATATAGGGGATAGAATAGCATACAGTATAAAAAAAAAATTTTGTCCTTTATACCGAAATAGGCCGGCTATAAGAGGAGGCGCTCTATTAAACAAGCAGAAACAGCACAGACTGTTCACTCTGCATGCATGTGTATTATCCTAATTAAGCCTTTGAATTGTACTTTAATCTGAATGCTTGTACTTTGAAAAATATATAGTAAAATATGTGCTGTCATCATAACAAAGATGAATGAAATCAGTTATAAAAAATTAATTATTAAAACTATTATGTTTAGAAATGGGTTGAAAAAAAATCTTCTTTCCATTAAACAGAAATTGGTGGAAAATGGTTGCTAATAATTCAGGAGGGCTAATAATTCGGATTTCAACTGTATATATGCAGTTATTTTCCTCCCTGTAAATGAGCAAAGGGAAATATGTACAATAGAATAAAAATATGAAACAAACTGTGCTTTAAGCATCTTATAAATGAATAAATGATCACTGAACACAGCATTTTGACACCTATTTGACCATTAAAACGCTCACAGTAAGATAACTTTAGATGTGTGTACTCTGCTCGTCTAGGCTAAGTGCACACACACAGCAGCATGTACAAATCAGATTATTAAAAATGATGAAGAGCATGCTTTCCCTTTTATCCTTTATTTTTAGTTTTTGTTTTTTTGTTTTTATTTACACATTTTTTTAAGTGGTGAGGACAATATTCACTGGTTCCCCCCTCCTGTATAATAATTAAATGTTACATTTTTAAGAACTTCACAAATAGCCTAAATAACACTTTTCAGTATCAGTGATAATATAAATAGTAACTAATAATAATAATAATAAGAAGAAGAAGAAGAAGAACAAAAAATATTAGCCTATTGATAACAATATAAGTGAGATGTTGAGGAAAAAACAGCGTTGGCTACTAACTCTCCACTGTTTTTGGTTCATATTTTAAATTATTTGACAGAAAAGCTAACATGCTGACACATTGTCTGGATTAAGCAGACCTAGTTGGAGTTGCAATGTTTCCAGCAGCACTCAATACACGTTCAGACTTTCTATCGCAGTGCTTGTAGCGCAAATGCACAAATGCTTTTTCCTATGCTACATTTCTCGTCAATGTCTTCCATTTATCACTTTCTCTTTTGTATCTGGCCATTTTTAAATAGGGCTCTGCGATATCTGGCTGACAAAAAAAAAATCAAAAAATAAATTTAAATTTTTATAATTTTATATATTTTTATTTTATTTTTTGTGCTCATAATATTGACCTTTGCAGTTTTTACCTTTTTATTATTCAGCTAAACTAAAAAACGGAAGACTTTCTCCAGTGGAAAAATATAATAGGGAATATTATGAAATTATTGATTGCCTTTTTTTAAAATTAAGAAAAGTATTTACATGGAAAGGTCATATCACTTTCAATAGTCCACAATGATTCAAAGCAGCTACTGAAAGTTATACTCGCATGCAGTATATTGCCAGCATGTTGCTGTTAAATCATGTAGTTGTGTGATGTATAACCATGGTGTAAGTGCACACCTAAGGATTAACCTTTTTTCCAAGAAAGAGACTTTTAAACGATATTGATGAACAGTTGATATGATCTATTAAAAGTCAGTGATGCTAACAGTTAATCATCTTGTTTGCTTTCAGGCTCTAGCACTGGCAGAACAACCTACATGAGAAGACCATGGACAAAAGCAGACGTGAAGGCTGTAATGAGTTCAAAAGACTGATTATTATTATACACATTTTCATTTTTTTTTTCCTTGTCACAGAGTGACAATATTTAACCATTTTCAAACATGTAAATTAAAAAAAAAAAACATGGCCCAGGCCCACTTCTGTTCCATGCCAGTGCTTCACAGTCCATCATCACTCTAGGGTAGTCTCTACATTGCTCTACAGTTTGCCTCTGCTTCTCAACCCATGTCTGCCACTACTCCACAGTCTGGTACTGCTCCACAGTCCAGGTCCACGTCTGCTTCATGAGCCTGGGCAATACCCATCACACAAAAATACATAACCCACAAATGCAGTCCCTCAGACTAAACATTTACAACAGTGTTGAGTAGCAAAAAGACATGTTTTTTGTTTTTTATTTACATGCTTGAAAATGGTCAAATATTGTCACTGTGACAAAAAAATAAGAATGTGTATGATATTAATTAGTCACATTATAACACATTATATAACTGTCACATTACGAAATTTAGTTTTTAATCTGTTTTGTGTTCATATAATTCTGTATGTATCATTCAATTTGTGGAATCAAACTTTTATGTCTAGTTTTATCTTTTTTTCTTTTTATCTATCTTTTTATCTATTTTTATCCATCTATTTTTTGTTCTTGTCAGAGCGATAATAGTTGATGCATTTCATAATAAAATGTAGATACATGTTTAGTTCCCCTGCTGTTTTCCTGGACTTCAAAAATAAAATAAAAAAGTTTTTTTTATTTTTTTCTGTCATTGAGTGGCAATGTTTTGTATTTGACAGTATTCTAGTGCACTACCATGTTGTGTTCTAGTATAAACATTTAAATTTGAAAAAGAATAATCTATTGAATGACTTAATTAAATTTTAAAATACCATTAGTTTGTTTATAAGCTGTAATCATTCATTCATTCATTTTCTTTTCGGCTTAACCCCTTTATTTATCAGGGGTTTCCACAGTGAAATGAACCACCAACTTATCCAGAATATGTTTTACGTTGCGGTTGTTCTTCCAGCTGCAACCCATCACTGGAAAACACCCATACACACTCATTCACACACACTACGGACAATTTAGTGTATTCAATCCCCTGTACCGCTTGTCTTTGGACTGTGGGGGAAACCGGAGCACCCGGAGGAAACCCACTCCAACACAAAGAACATGCAAACTCCACACAGAGTTCACAGAGGGGAACATTTGTGTTCTGGCCAAGTGAAAGAATAAAATAATGAACATGTTATCATACAGTTGTGCTTCTGGTTGTTCATGGTTGAAGGTTCTTTGCCAATTATGTTCTTTTTTTTATCTGAAGTTGCCTTTCAAAATATCTACTGTCCTATAAAATAAGAGCAAAGGCCCTTAAACAATTAACTCTTCATACTTTAATGGTAAAATGCTGTCTTTTTCAGGTTATTGTTCAACAGTACATTAAACAGATTGTTTAACTGATACAACACAATAAGCCTACAGAATTGTTAAATCAAAAGTGTATTATAAGCAAAATAGGATTTTGTCATTTAAGAAGTGACAGGCAGAACCTTAGCAACTGAGATGGGTTTAGCAGGGGTCTAGCTGAGGAAAGCCAGAGTCTGTTCTGTTGTCACCCTTACTGCAATAGCAGAATAGTGTGATATGTAAAATGTGTTAATCAGTCCTCTTAAACCATGAAGGGGCTAGGTTTGTGTGTAACATGTAAACAGACCTTGTAAACCATGATTTTGTCTGGCCCCATAAGCCTGTGAAATGTCACATAGTTAATTTGAGTGTGTTGTGAAACTAAAATTGCTGTTTTTAAGCGTTGTTTGCCTTTTGTAGCTCAAATAAAATTTTTTGGCACAAGTTTTATGTTCGTAGGATGTTGGCAAAGGTATGTCCCCGTAAACCACCAAAAAGTCACATTGACCTCATAAACCATGTATGCCTGTATGTGTGTGTGTGTGTGTGTGTGTGTGTGTGTGTGTGTGTGTGTGTGTGTGTGTGTGTACATTGAGGAGCTGCTGAGTACAGTATGACAGCTGACAGGTCGAGAACACTAATGCTGTATTTCAGCATCTGATCTGATGGCAGACACTGAATTAAGAGAACGTTTTTCTCTCGCGCTTGAACCCTATTTGACAGAAGTAAAAAAGCTTTAACACAAAGCTTTCAAAATCAAAGTTGTGGATCACAAAAACACTATGTAAGCCACTTAAAACAGTACTGACAACCATTTTCGGATCAAAATTTACCAGTTGTAAATGCTGTAATCGGAAGTTCTAAGCATCTACTGGAAGATGCTGCTCGCTGTGGCACCCTTCATGCAGCAAAAAATGTCTATATTACATAAAGGCTGCATCAATAAGCATTGCATTAAAGTATGGTTGGTTAGGATAAGGCAATGTTTAGCTGAGATACAACTATTTGAATATCTGAAATTTGAGTGTGCAAAAAAATCTAAATAATGAGCAAATCACCTTTAAAACTGTTCAAAATAAAGCTCTCAAAAATGCACATTTGTAATGAACAATTGAGTTTTTCCATATTTACCTATAATTACAAAAACAGCATTATGTAACATGATCTTTACCTAATATTCTAATTATTTTTGGCATAAAAGAAAAATATTTTGACCCATATAGTGTATTTTTGACTACAGTTTATGCTTCTGGGTCACAAATAAATAACTTAAAGTGATTTAATATATACTTTTTTTCTGGTATAAACTCCTAAAACAGCCCAAAACCTCTTTAAAACCACCAAAAGCCTCAGTCAGAAAGACAAAAAACAGGTTATGCTCCAAAAACGTGCTTTTGTCTCACACTGTTGACATCAGAAAGCAGCATCTGCAGCGTTTAGCATGTCAGCTCTTCATTGTGCCCATCCTGCGTTAATCAGAGGGACACAGAGCAGCGTTTTTGTCTGTCCAGCTGCTGTATCCCTCCGCCCTGAGGATTAGAGACTGGGGAAAACTGAGTCGCGCTGGTGGAGACATGCAAATGAGAGCTAGTTAAGTGTGAAGAAGCTAATTTATTTCCTATTTGAGGCTGGGATTAAGACTTCCAGCTTCCTCCCTTAAACCATTTTTTGGGAGGCTTCTGGGAGGGAGACAGGAGGGGGTTTGCTTTATAAGATGAGAAAAACAGAGACGAAGACAACAGGAGAGCTGTGCTGTTTCACAAATGCATCCTAAACAGGGTGTTTGTGCTTCCTGACAATGTTTTCCAATGCTAAAGGGCAAGACTTTTTTCTGTGCACCTTTACTGCCAGAGCTTTATTTGATGACTAGGTGGAGCAATTTTTTATTTTTTTTTCCTGCAGAAGGTGACCTGCGTTGAATTTTAGAGGTCAAGTGCCTTAAATTAGATTTCTGTTTTTAATGAGACCATATGCTGCAGTCTCTGGCATTCTTACATTGTCAAGATGGTCAGACTAGGAGACATTGAATGTGGCTCTTTGAATATGTATGCTGAGGGGAAAAAACTGTTTAAAGCTAGGTTTTGCCTGAAGTTTTTTAAAAACTTTTTCTGGATGTGTGCCATTTTTTTAGAATTTTCTTTTTTCTTTTTTGTCATGCAATATATAGTGCATCTGGAAAGTATTCATAGCACTAGACTTTTTTCGCATTTTTTTATGTTACAGCCTTTTTCCAAAATGGATTAAATTAATTTATTTCCTCAAAATTCTACACACAATACCCCATAATTTTTTTTTAAATTGTTGCAAATTTATTAAAAATGAAAAAGCTGTAAAATCACATGTACATAAGTATTAACAGCCTTTGCCGCACAGCCTTGCCTGAGCTCTAAATTGAGCTCAGGTTTCCACTGATCATTCTTGAGATGTTTCAGCAGCTTAATTGGAGGTCACCTGTGGTAAATTCAATTGATTGGACATGATTTGAGAATGTCTGTTTACATTCAAGACAGGATTGTCTCGAGGCACAAGGCTGGGGAAGGTTACAGAAAAAATTCTGCTTCTCTGAAAATATCAATGAACACAGTGGCCTCCATCGTCCATAAGTAGAAGATGTTTGGAACTACCAGGACTTGCCGGCTATCTAAGCTGAGTGATCGGGGGAGAAGGGCCTTAGTCAAAGAGGTAATCAATAACCCGATAGTCACTCTGACCAAGCTCCAGTGTTCTTCTGTGGAGAGAGGAGAACCTTACAGAAGGACAACCATCTGTGCAGCAATCCACCAATCAGGCCTGTATAGTAAAGTGGCCAGACTGAAGCCAGTCCCCACCTGGAATTTGCCAAAAGGCATCTGAAGAACTGTCAGACCATAAGAAACAAAATTCTCTGGTCTGATGAGACTAAAATTAATCTCTTTGTAGTGAATGCCAGGCGTTACGTTTGGAGAAAACCAGGCACCGCTCATCACCAGGCTAATACCATTCCTACAGCGAAGCATGGTGGTGGCAGCATCATGCTGTGGGGATGTTTTTCAGTAGCAGGAACTGGAAAACTAGTCAGGATAGAGGGAAAGATGAATGCAGCAATGTACAGAGACATCCTGAATGAAAACCTGCTTCAGAGTGCTCTTGACCTCAGACTGGGCCGAAGGTTCATCTTCCAGCAGGACCATAACTCAAAGAACACCGCCAAAATTTAAATAAAGTGGCTTCACAACAACTCGGTGAACGTCCTTGAGTGGCTCAGCCAGAGCCGCGACCTAAATCCTATTGAACATATCTGGAAAGATCTGAAAATGTGTGTATAGCAGTGAATACTTGTGTACATGTGATTTTTCAGTTTTTTTTTTTTTAATAAATGTGCAACAATTTCAAATAATCTTTGTTCACATTGTCATTATGGGGTATTGTGTGTAGAATGTTGAGGAAATAAATTAATTTAATCCATTTTGGAATAAGGCTGTAACATAACAAAGTGTGGAATAAGTTGCAATATTTTGTTCCAGAAACTCTGTAATTTGGGACACATAACATAGGAATGAGACCGGTTGGAATCTACAGATACTTTTTTAAACATAAAAGTTTTATTAACTAATTTCTAATAACTGATTTATTTTCTCTTAACCATGATGACAGCACATGATATTTTAATAGTTATTTTAGGATACTAGCATTCAGCTTAAAGTGCAATTTAAAGGCTTAACTGGGTTAATTAGGCAAGTTGTGTTAATTAGGAAAGTCATTGGACAACAGTGGTTTGTTTTGTAGCCAATCGAAAAATAATAATTTTCTAAAGGGGGCTAATAATATTGGCATGAAAAATTGCTTTAAAAATGAAAAACTGTTTATTTTAGACTAACTAAAATTAATAAGTCTCTTTCTAAAAGAAGAAGGAAAAAAACATTGTAGAAAATACTGTGCAAATTTCCAGAAACATCTCAGAATTATGAGAAATTAACTTAAAATTGTAACAAAAAGTCAAAGTGCCCCCAAAATGTGAAAAAAAAAATCTTAATTTTGACTTTATTTACTCTCAAAACTCAGAGGAAAATGTTTGGATTAACTAAGAGTTAATTTTAAAAAATCTACGGACAAATGATTTGTAAGATGTGCATCCAAAATTGAGAGATATTAAAATGAAAGTCAGCAATTTTAGATAAAAGATTTAAATTACTCTGCTTGTCACAGGCTTTATGCTTGTTTTATATTCCTGTTATTAGACTAATATAACATTTGAGTATAATTTATAAATGTTATACACATTTAAAAAATATATATGACAAAAGTCATGACAACAAATGTTTTTTGTTACTTTAGCTTTATTTATTAGTTATAAAAAATAGTTTCACCTCAATTTTTAATTATACAAAATTTTACATAATATTTTTAGTCGGTTTGTCTGATTTAAGTGGAGATGACTTGGATAGTTTATTTGATTTAACTAAATAATTTAAGGCACAGAGAAATTCTTTACAGTGTAGAGTACTGCTCGTTGAAGCAATTAACTCACTGGATAATCCATGAAGATGCATTAATACATACATAAATATATAATGTACAACATAAACAGTTAATGCTACATTATGTTGTCAGACTTTAAAAATGCACCCTAAAAGTGAATATGATTGTCTGTAGTATAGTCTCGACTGTATGAGATAATTGTGTTGCTCTGTTATGTATTTGATCAGATGACAGGCACTACTCAGCAAAACTCAAAGGGCCAGCATGTGCACCTCTCTGCAGCGTCAGCAGGAGGAGCCGCTCCGGTCAGCGTGACTCTTGACCCTCAAGCCCAACTGGAGTCTGACAAACGAGCCGTTTACAGGTCAGTGCAACGGATATTTACTAAAATTTCAAAACTTGTGCTCGAGTTATGCTTGCAAAACTGGCGGATATAATGCATGAATGTTCTGTATAGTTGCCAATGTGTTGCTTATTGCTTGCTATAGTGTTGCTATTGGTCACTATTTGGCAATGCTATGGTTGAATGCAGGTAAAAATGAATGAATGAATGAATGAATGTATGTATGTATGTATGAATGAATGAATGAATGAATGAATGAATGTAAAAAATAAATACTGTAGATAAATATGCATTTTTTATTTATTTTTGTAATTATTGTTCTATTTAATATTATATTATAAGAAAAATGAATACTGTAGATAAATATGCATTTTTTATGTGTTATTATAAGTTATTGTTCTAACCATTACTAAATCTCATGTTTACTAGTTATTTTATTTTTATTTTTTGTGAACAATTGTATTTATTTATTTATTTATTTCAGGTTTTGTTTAGTATAGAAATTATACAGCATATGACCATATCGTAAAACAACCCTAAATCCCCACCCCTCACCCAGGTAGACTTGTTCTATAATACCAGAAAATGCTGTAAAAAAAAAAAAACAAGGATAACGTTAAACCAAACAAAGATTAGAAGTTAAGAATGTACAAATAAATAACTATTACATCATGAGATACATAAAGTACATATGAACAGAAAAACTGTACACTAGAGGGTAGAAACAAACAAAAAACTGTCAATATCAATAGCTATAATCCATCACTTACTAGTTTTTGACTCAGCTCCATGTATTTTCTCTGTTGAAAGTTTCAAACAATAATGTCCAGCGAAGATACTTTAGGCCCCATTGATGTCTACAGTACTCATTATATGAGGAGGGATCCAGTGGCAGACCAACATACATTTTTTTAGCAGCTGTAAAGGCAGCTAAAAGTAATTTTTTAATGCAATGAGAGTGACATGATAGAAATATAATTTAGGAAAAAGCACACTGGAGTCAGTTCTACATTTTTTCCTAATACAAATGAAGTATCATGAGCCAGCTGAGACCAAAAAGAATGAAGTGCAGGACATTCCCAATAATAATGAAAATAAGTGCCAACTGCCCTCCGTGAACATAAATAGCTTTTTTAGTTTACCTGAGTAACTATTGTAGTTTTGCTTATGAGTTATTTTTAGTTATCATAAATATTCAAATTAAATTATATAAAGTTGAAGTCAGAATTATTAGCCCCACTTAAAATTTTTCTTTTAAATATTTCCCAAATTATGTTTAACAGAGCAAGGACATTTTCACAGTTTTCTGATAATATTTTTTCTTCGGGAGAAAGCCTTTTTTAACATTTTGAAGGTCAAAATTATTAGCCCCTTTAAGCTATATATATATATATATATATATATATATATATATATATATATATATATATATATATATATATATATATATATAGTTTTTGTCATTTTTGTAAGTTGAGTCTGTATAGTTTTATTATTTTTATATAAGCTAAATATATTATAATCAATTGTATTTTTACATTTTTAAAACTTAAAATAATTAAGTAAATTAAAAGTTTACTAAATATATAATATTGTTATATAATAACCTAGATTCTCTTATTTCATTAAATTGCATTAGAATGCTGTGTTCCCACCAAATGCGAATGTAAGTATCTCAGAATGCCCAACTTCAGTTTAAATAATAAGAGAACATGCAAATCTACAGTCATATGTGTGAAGTTGTTGCATGGCCAGGTGTTTGTTACCCAATAAATATGTTTATTGTTCTTTAAATTGTTCTGCAGGCATTTTTTATAAGCATATACCGTGGGTAAATTGAACCGTTGCACCCTTAGTTAATACATAGCTGTCTATCAATTCTGTGGTTGGGTAAACCGCACACCTACGTTGAGGTCAGCCTCAGAATGGGAGGGATTTGAATCCTATTTTAACGTCAGGAAACTTTTTACTGCAGTATGACAGTGGACACACTGTACCTACACACAGTTCTGTCCAAACAGCTTACAAAAGATGATTTTCATCATAGGTGCTCTTCAGTACTCATTGTGCTGCTTTATATTTGTTGTTATCTATATGTTTATTTTCAAAAAATAAATGTCACCAAGAATTTGACATGACCTTCCTAACATATTAATTTTATTATTACTTAAACAAAAATGTATAACCCCCACATATATACAGCATATACACTAAAGAATAAAAGTTTATTTATTTCTCAATTTTTTCTCTCTCTTACTCAACACAACAGTACGTAGCAACCTGAACACCATTGTTCCACCGCCTATAAATAATGCAGTTTTATACTTATTCTGAAACCCTCATAACATATTGATCTAAATACAAGCATACAGACGAGACGCTTGATTTGGATAGCAACGCGCCTGCATAAGTCATATTTTCCTTGCTTATTCATGAACTAAATAATACATAGCGCACACCGACACTTTAAATACTTAAAGCCTCATTCCCAAGCCCCTCGTCCCCGGTTGATTACAGCGCGGCCGCATGCATATCGTAGCTCCTGTATGAATGTATCCGCGAGCGGCTTCATTGCTAGCTGTGATTAGCGGTGTCTTGCGGTGGCGTGGCAGAGGCCCGTGGTTTGCCGTTCACCCCTAAGGCAGGTCTGTGAAGGCCCGGGCTGGCCTGGGGCTCAGTCTCTCAGCTCCTCAGAGAGAGAAAACTGCCTTTGATGAGAGCAGCCAGCCGGAGGCGACCTGCAGGCGCTGTGGAAAAAAAAAGACTAGACTCAGCCTACATTCATACTGCTCACACACACATATACACACACATGCTTCCTCCTCATTCTAAGTCGAGCTCAGTATCTCAGCACCTCCTTTTTCACACACACATTTCTGGTTTCATCCTACATGACACGTCTTTAAGTGCTGGAAATATACTCAAAGATGTCGCAGAGAGACGCCACTCGTAGCTTGTTCTGATCGTGATGAAAGCACACAGGTGAAGTAGAAACCAAAAAGAGTTTGTATTTGACCAAATTTGGTAATGTTGTAGTTTGTGTGCACATGTCTTGACAATTACTGGGAAAAATTTTAATTGTGAAATGTATTTTTTTTCTAAGTGGGATATATTTATGTGTGTCAGCATAACTCTTTTTGTTTTGTTTTTTGTGCATGAATGTTTGTCGATGTAAAACTACATTTATTCGTTTATTCGTTCATTCATTTTCCTTTGGCTTAGTCCCTTAATTTATCAGGGGTCGCCACAGCTGAATGAACCACCAACTTTTTTCATTCTTTTATTTTTCTTTGGCTTAGTCCCTTTATTTATCAGGGGTCGCCACAGCTGAATGAACCACCAACTTCATTCATTCATTTATTCTCCTTTGGCTTAGTCCCTTCATTCATCAGGAGTTGCCACAGCGGAATGAACCGCCAACTTAATTCATTCATTCATTTTCCTTTGGCTTAGTTTCTTTATTTATCAGGGGTTGCCACAGCAGAATGAACTGATAACTTCATTCATTGATTTTCCTTTGGCTTAGTCCCTTTATTCATCAGGGGTCGCCACAGCGGAATGAACCGCCAACTTCATTTATTCATTTTCCTTTGGCTTAGTCCCTTTATTCATCAGGGGTCGCCGCTGCGGAATAAACCGCCAACTTTATTCATTCATTCATTTTTTATTGCCTTAGTCCCTTTATTCATCAGTGGTTGTCACATTGCAATGAACCACCAACTTCATTCATTTTATCTTCTGCTTAGTTTCTTTATTTATCAAAGGTCGCCACAGCGGAATGAACCGCTAACTTATCCAGCACGTTTTATGTAGCGGATGCCCTTCCAGCTGAATACCCGGTGCAAAACCATGCGAACACCGGGAGAATATGCAAACTTCACAGAAATGCCAACTGACCCAGCCGGGGCTCAAACCAGCGACCTTCATGCTGTGAGGCGATTGTACTATCCACTGCGCCTTCGTGGTGCCCATAAGAATATAAAATATACATTTAAATTATATAACATCGTTTTATATCATATTTTGTATGGTGAGGGTTTATCAAATAAAACTTTGTAATTATTACATCTGCAGAAACTTACCCCCCACCCTCAATCATGGAGCAGTCCAGTAGTCAAATTAGGTAAATATTTAGTTTTAAAAAACGAAATAGTTTCTTTACTATTTTTAGTTGTGAATTCATTTTAAGGAAACAAATAATTTAAATATGTAGCAAATGAGATTGAGTGATAAAAATAATAAATAATATTACAAAGGGTGCATTTTAGGACTGTTGGGCCCCATGGATGGAATTCCTCAAGGCCCACAAATCACGAAATCCATCCCTGCATGCACATGTTTGTTTTTTATATTCCATAGGTTTATTTAAATTCCATATGCTTTCATTGTTTTTATACTGTACAAACTGTATTTTCTATCACTATACCCCAACCCTTACCTTAAACCCAAGTCTCATGGGAAAGTATGTTGCATTTTTCATTTATAAAAATTTAAAATCAGCCTGTATAATTATATTATATGTACAGTTTTGAAAGGTTGCTTAGTGGTAAGTACTGTTGCCTTACAGCAAGAAGTTCACTGGTCCAAGTTCCTCTGGGTCAGGTAGCATTTCAGTGTGGAGTTTGCATGTTCTTCACATGTTCTTGTGAGTTTCCTCTGGATGCTCCGGTTTCCCCCACAATCTAAACACATGCTCTATATGTGAATTGAATAAACTAAATTGGCTGTAGTGTATGTGTGTGGAGATTGCCGCTTGGATAAACCCAACAATGTTATTACACCACAAGCAACAGCAATGGAAAAAATACTGCTTCACAACACTGAAATGGAGACATTCTCTCATCTCTTACTCATGAAAACAAGTGTCACTTGAATCAATAAGATTATAACAACATCGACAAATGAAATGATACTCAAGAAATAATTATAGGAAAACAGTAATAATAAAATATAAAAACATAATAAAATGACAAATAATAATCAAATCGTTAAGTATTAACCAATAACATGCTAATTATATAAATGACTAATGATCATATGATTAAATAAAACGATTAAATAAAGAATAAATGAAACGAATAAAACACAACACAAACAAAGGGTTGTTTTCTTGAAACAACACACACATAAGTTTGCTACAAGGATTATACAAAGATCCTTAGTTAGATTCTTCACCCCAGTGCATTTAACTGAACACTCAAACTTATAAAACGGGAGTTGTTTGTTTATATCATGAATCCTCATGTATTGTTTTGATTCAATTTGGCAGGTTGGTGTTTATTTCTGCACCTTTCCCTTCTCTAATTGCCGGTATTGCAAGTCTGAGATGTTGAATCTGCGCTCCGGCATGCGTTACTTAATTATTAACATTGAAATAAATGTGCGATACAGTAATTATCTTAACGAGCTACTGCACTCTCTTTTAAAACATCAGATACCTTCTCTTCTTATTAGAAATGAGGCAGGGGGTCTCTTTCCTGTGGGGCACTTGCGACACATCCAAAATTAGCTTCAATAAAAATCCAGCATACAGAATATAAAATTGTAATACATATCTTAAGAAGGTCTTGAGGGTGTAAAAATTCAGCACTATTCCAAAATGATAACAGTAAGATGAGGGGAAAGAATCAAAAATTGTTCTATAAATGCACTTTTACCATGTTTAAGTCTTAAGAAATACTACAGATTTTTTTGTTTTTTTATGTAATAAATCTTAAATACAATCATACAGCATTGTTAGTTATATGAAATGTGAATTTTATTTACAATTTTTAAAGTTATGTTTGAATGCTGGCATTTTTTTCCAAATTTAAAGTACAATGTTGTCATTTATCAGATAATATCAGAGAAGAAGAGTTAACATGTTTATATAGAAGAAGAGTCAAGTAATAAAATATTTTTATTTTATTTATTTTTTTTTTAACCTTTGTTTTACCATGAATTTCCCATTGAGATTTGCATTTTTTCTACAAGGGGGTCTTGGCCAAAATGGCAGCACAAAAAGTTAGACACACATAAAATATCACATATTAAAATTTACACAAAACTTTCACATGATTTTTCCTGGTAAGACTTTAAAAGATTTTTAAAAAATATTTAGGTATGGAATTGTTTCTAACATAATAACATTCAGCATTTCATTCCATATTGTAGTGCCAAAGGATGAAAATGCTGTTTTACCAAACTCCATACACACTCTAGGAACAGTTTATATAATATTTAAGAGTTGCCTAGTCTATAACTACAAGTATAATATGATTAAAGCTTACAAATGTAAGATGGAAATTTACCCAATAATGTCCTAGCGGCAAATAGAAGCATATGCATCTTTCTCCTTTGGTGCAGGGAAAACCATCCAACCGTTTTGTACAAAGTACAATGATTGGTACGTGAAGATGAGTTCATCACAAATCTTATTGTAGCACAATAAAAACTGTCCAGCTTTTTTAAAAACGGCAGGTTTGCATGCATATAAACTACATTTCCATAATATATAACTAACAGGAAACAGCTTTAGATTATTCTTTTTCTGTCATGAACACTCTCGGGATTTAGTATGGTAATTGATATTTATATGGCAAGGTTGATGTATTTGGTCTTGGCGTTATAGATCTGCTGCGCTGCTGCTTTGATTATTATGGCAGAGCAAGTACTGAGACCTGCTACTGCCAGTATATACACAGACATGTCTTCTATAAGTATGACGCTGCTGCAAACATATATCTAACCCCCGTAGCAGATCTAACAGAGGTGGAGCTGGGGTGGAGGAGGGTCTAAAATGGCGCAGAGCATTTAAACTGACGAGGAGAAAGCTCATTGGCTGCCGGGGTGGCAGCAACCACTCTCCTGCGCCACGTAGTTAATGACACAGGAGCAGATTAGGTGACCTATCAGCCTGTCACCTTGAAATTCCTTGCTTCGAAAGGACAACATTTCTTAACATGCAAAAGAAAACCCAATTTAGGTTTGAGCTTCTTTACAAGATTTTTTATATGAATATTAAAACCCAACCATGCATTAGGCCATATGCCCAGTTATTTATAACTGTTTCCTCCTTCAATACATTCCCCCTCCAGGGTTAAGATTGGTGAAACCTTCAGTTTTGCCAACTGACCCAGCCGGGGCTTAAAGCAGCGACCTTCTTGCTGTAAGGTGTTCGTGCTACCCACTGTGCCACCGTGATGCCCCCTAATTAGTTTTTTTTTTTCATTTAAAACCAACTTAAATTTCAGAAGTGAAAGTTGCAGTAACCAAAAAGAGTCTTGTAACGTTTCTATGGCTTGATTTATAGAGTGTGAAGCTATATAAATAATAGTGTTGTCAGCATTTAAATGGATTTTAGCTGTGTTTGTCTTTTGACCTAAGTCATGTATATGAATTAAAAATAAAATTGGAGCTGAAATAGATCCCAGAGGGCTTGTTTTTAATTTTTTAATTTTTCAGAGGTAAAACTTTTCCACCGAGACGCTGTCAGTCAAATTATTAAGTATTATCTATTATTAATTATTCTGACCAGTTGTTGTTTTCGGGGAAAAAAGGCTGACAATCCTTTTAATTATTTTATTAGACATTTGCAAACATTTTTTATCAGACTTTAGTAGAAGAAAAACATACTCTTACATACTGTACTTTCATTAATACATACCTATCAATTCTGTATACCCCCTGGCACAGTAATTATAATACACTCTCAGAAATAAAGGTACGGGAGCTGTCACTGGGGCAGTACTTTTTTAAAAGATAGATATTTGTACCCAAAAAGGCTACAGTGGTACCTAAAAGGTGCATATTAGTACCCAAATGTAGCCCTTAAACTTCCTTTTAGGTACCATTATGGACCCTCGAGGAACAAATATGTACTTTTGAAAAGGTACTGCCCCAGTGACAGCTCCCGTACCTTTATTTCTGAGAGTGTATAGACTCATCCAAAGTCTGCACAAATGATACTTCTACTACAAGCAAATCAATTGTAATCTTTGTATTAATCGTAATCCATTGTATGTTGATGTTTTACACATTTAGTCTCAGTTTTTCTGGGATATCATGTCATGTGTATTGTGTTTGTGTTTTTATATAGTGTTCAGACCCCTGTAGGTGTGCTTATATTGGAGTATTGAAATGTCTGAATGGGGTTTATATGTTTTTCCCCTTCTCGCCGTGACTCAGATTGGCGGGTGCTGAGTGGATTTGCATTGATACTGGATTTCGGTCTGCTGGTGCACAGTCATGCTGTCTTCATTGAGCTCCAGTGGATCAGGAGTGTCACGGACTGACGAAAGAGAGAGAGAGAGATAGAGAGAAGTAGAGAGAGAATGAGGGAGGAAATATGCAATAGAAAAGAAGAAAAAGAAAGGGAAGGAGTTAGAAAACAGCTTTAAAAGACCCAGCAGTAGCAGCAGCGCATATCAGTCCCAACAGGAGTGCTTTTAATTTGACAGCCAGAGAGGAAATGGTGAGCTGGTTCTCCCCAGCCGCTGTAATGCACCATAAATTCTGTTTACATTCGCTGTTGGGGAGCTCTTGCAGTCATTTGGTGCCCAACATCTTAACGACTCTCTCTCTCTCTCTCTCTCTCTCTCTCTCTCTCTCTCTCTCTCTCTCTTCCTCTCTCTCTTAGTAACAGGGTTGAAATTTCTATACTATCTAAAATAATGCATCCAAGCCAAAAGATCCCTCTCAAGATCATCTCAGTTCCGATCATGAGTGTCAGGGTGTATCTTTAAAATTATTACTGGCAGATTATGGTAAATACCATCTCATCGTATCTCAGGAAGTCTCTGAGGGCACATTTTTTATCTGAGTAAGATTTTGTTCCTCAATTTAAATCCGTAGACGTTTAGTTTTATTCTTTTTCATCCTGTCTCGTGTCTCCAGGGTGCACAGTGTTCTGAACTTCACAGGCTGAAGACTGAACGCGTGTTCGCGTACGCAGGAGCTACTGTGAAGTCTGTGAATGATACTTGTTAGCTGTGCTTGTTAAGGAAACATTATTGCTCATGGCTTCTCATATATCTACATTTTCAAATATTTCTTCATATAGACTTGATATTCTTTGAGAAAACCCTCGCAACCATCTTATAAACACCCTAGCCAGCCTTACAACTACACACAGTGGCAATGCTATAGCAACCACAGAGAAAATCATAGCAACTTCATAGCGTCATTTTAGAAATTACTCAAATAATCTTACATACAGAACTACATAGCAACTCCTTACAAACCATCAGTGATATTCTAATCCTCCTAAAAACCACATAGACTGACAACTGTAAACTGAGCCCTAGAAAAGCCCTAGAGGCCACCTTGAAGAGCCAAACAATGCTCTATGCCTAGCTCTATGCTCTAATCTACCAGGATTACACTCTATCAACACCCTAGACCCAATTAGCAACACATCAGAAACTGCCCAGAACACTATACAAACTATCAAGATCAGCCTAGCAGGAACACTGTGCATTGTACAAAACAAACCACATTGCCCAGTCAAACAATGCTCTAGAAACTGCCCAGAACACTCTACAAACAACACAGACCCGCCTAGCAACACATTAGAAACTACATAGAACACTATACCAACTACCAAGATCAGCCTAGGTTGAACTCTACAAAACTCTAGAAACTAACAGGAACACTGTATATTGTACAAACCACTGTGCCCAGTCAAACAATGCTCTTGAAACTACACAGAACACTCTACAAACAACCCAGACGCACCTAGCAACACTTTAGAAACTACCCAGAACTCTATACAAACTATATCACCCTAGCAACACCATACCAACTAGGAGAAATACTGTGCATTGTACAAAACACCTTACCCAGTGAAACAGTGCTCTCGAAACTACACAGAACATTCTACAAACAACCCAGACCCAATAAGCAACACCTTAAAAACTGCCCAAAACACTATACAAACTACCAATATTAACCTAGCAACACCCTAGAAACAAACAGGAACACTGTACTTTGTACAAACCACCTTACCCAGTCAAACAGTGCTCTTGAAACACCACAAAACATTCTACAAACAACCCAGACCCACCTAAAACACTTTATAAACTACTTAAAACACTTTACAAACTATCAAGATCAGCCTAGCAACACAATATAAAGCAACAGTAACTCTGTACTTTCTACAAACCACCTTGCCTTGCAGTGCTCTCAAAACTTCTCAGAACACTCTACAAACAAACCAGAACCACCTAGCAATACTTTAGAAACCACCCAGAACACTATACAAACTACCAATATCAGTCTAGCAACACCACATTAACTAACAGTATCTCTGTACTTTCTACAAACCACCTTGCCGAGTTAAACAGTGCTCTCAAAACTTCCCAGAACACCTTATCAACAACCCAGACAGCAACACCCTAGAAACCACCAGGAGCATTATGCATTGCACAGACCACATTGCTAAGTCAACCAATCCTCTAGAAACTACTCAGAACAACCCAGACCCACCTAGCAACATTTTAGAACTTACCCAGAACACTATACAAACTATCAAGATCAGTCGAGCAACACCCTAGAAACAAACAGGAACACTGTACTTCTGTACTTTGGACAAACCACCTTGCTTGGTCAAACAATGCTCTTTAAACTACACAGAACACTCTATCAACAACCTAATCCCACCAAGCATTATCCTAAAAACAACCCAGAACACTTTCTTCAGTCTTTTTTTAAACTTGTGAACCCCCAACCAAGGGCGTAGGTTTGCGTTTGACATTGGTTGGGACTGGGGACGAGTCATCCCCGCCAAGAATGAATATTGTTTATATATATATATATATATCTGTACTGTTCATTTCTTTATTCTAAGAATTTAAAGTCCTAATTTCTAGTTGTCTAAGTATTTTTATTATTTAGAAAACTGTAATAAAACTTAAAGTTTAAATGTGTAAATAAATAAATTTGACAAAATGGTAGGAAATAGTTTTGGTACATCAAAAAGTGTAGTTATAATAACTATCCAGCAAGATTACTCAGCAAAAAATAGCTCTTAATATGTCACTAAAAAGTACTATTTATACCTCAGGTGAATAACTGCAAAAAGGTTGTTTTTCAGAAAACAAATAACCTCTCCTTTCAATAAGCTGGCTACAGGCCTGAAAGTGTCATGTTAAAATAATGTTTATTAACGGATAAAGAGAGAGCTTAATAAAGACTTTCGTTCATTTTTCGTACAAATTAAACATGTCTCACAGTATTATTAAAAGATGGAGCACAGGCTGTAGTTTTTCTGACAAATTGTTTTACCTGAACTTGGAGATGTTACTCTAAGAGATTAGGAGAACAGGTATGGTCATATACGTTTACAGGAGTTTATTCTGCAGTTAGTTTTCAGGGAATATTGTTTTCAGACTATATCAGTCTGCTTTAACATTCGACTGACCGTAATAGCGGTGAAAACACCAGCAATAGCACCATTACCATGATGGACTCATTCAGTAGCAAACTTGAGTTTATGTGACTTACACTTTTCGTTGAAAAAAGCTCTTTATGTCCACTAGGGATGTAACGGTATCAGAATTTCACGGTACGGTAATACCTCGGTATGAATGTCACGGTACGGTATTTATTGAATCATTTACAGGAAAAAACAAAACTTATGAAAATACTCCAAAAAAGTGCCAAAAGTGTCAATGACATACAAATTAGCCATCTATCTGTAAGCTTTGAAACAGGAACTTCAATTTTAATAACAAAAAAAATATTAAACCATGTAAAAAAATAAAGTTTCAATTTAGTATTGTTGAAAACTCATCACATTCAACATTTAATCACACTCAGCCCATCTACCCAGATGAGAGCTCTGCTAGTCGGACTTCTCATCAAGCATCTCCCGCTGGATCTAATCTCACTATATTTATTAAACAGGATATTTCATTTATCTTGTTGTCTTTATCTAACGACATATTCCCTGACTTTGGGCATTGGAATCTATTACTTGTTCTCAGGTAACGTGTTTTGGCTGAGCGCAAAGATAAGTTAATGATTAATGTAACCACGTACATTCTGTATATTGACTGATCGCTTGCCTTTATTTCCTATAATGTATAAACTTATTGTATGTTATACTTTTAAAATGGCCATTATCGATTCTTAAAACTGATATTCAGCAAAAGAGAGGCTGTGTTTCGTATTTTCACTGAAATTGAAAGGAGGCAGTTGTTATCGGCTCCGTTTTGTTATAAATATCCACACAGTGAAGATGACACTCATGCAGCACGGCGCCTCAACATTTCTGCTGTCTAAGTTGCTAATATTAAAATGAAAATAGGCAGTTCCTTAAATCATGTTTACATTTTATTGTTGAGAAAGTGAAACAACGAAGCCAGGGTGATGTGAATGAAGTTACAAAGTACACTGTTCCCTTTGAAGATTTACCCGTGTCCTCGGTATAATCTGCTTTTCCATATCAAACTGAGAAGAAGAGACTGCAGCCTTGATCAAACTTGCGAAGTCTGAACTTACACGGAGATAATGCAGGACTGAACTGTGCGTGTAAAGCAGGTCGCACACCAGAAGCGACGCTCGGCGGCGCGCCGCGCAGCGCCACGTATTTTAGAATTCTAATTATAGGTTTCTATCAGGATACACACACCGGCGCCGCAAGTCGGCGGCTGTCGGCGGCGCCCGGCGACGGCTCAGGACGCAGTTCATTTTTCAGCCGCGCCACAGAGCGCCATCTGATTAGTTTCATGTTAAATATCATTCGAATGTGCGCGTCTGGTGTGCGATACTTTAATCTGTCATGTACGCGCCGTGTCGCGGCGCCGAGCGGCGCTTCTGGTGTGCGACCTGCTTTAGAGTTTTCCAGCTCTTTTCATCCCCGCTTCTAGCAGCACACTCCATTTCCGCATTACTGGATCTGTAGCAACAACAGACCGCAAGGGATGATGGTCAAGCATGGGCTGATGGCAATTGTAGTTTTCGCTATCTCCCGTTCGCTTCATTCGCCTGAGGAAATTTTCTCAGAAGACCTATAGTTTTACCGAGTCATGCGACTTCGGTAATATCGAAAAAAATTAATATTGCGGTATGACGGTATTTACAATACCGTTACATCACTAATGTCCACCTTTTGTTGCTACCTCCATCCTCACTTGTGTGTGTCTGTCTTATACCTCACACACATTGGGAAATTCCCCCCGCGAATGTTTTGGCGCTGTTTGTATCTGAAACTGTGATCTGAAAGCAGCCACTCACATGACAGCAGGGAAAGGCACAACCAATCACAATGTTCATATGTGTTTTGGGGGCGGTGCGACTCGAGAAGAGAACGTGATTTAACCCTTTCCTCATGTCTAGGTGGATACTGACAGCGCGATGTTTTTAAGTGAATTAAATTATTGGTGGGGACATTTCAGTAGTTTGTGGATATTGGTGGGGACACGTCCCCACCGTCCACCCTAAATCTACGCCCCTGCCCCCAACCAATGTTTCTGTGGCCCACTGCAATTTTTAAATGACGCAAGGTTTTTTCTGTCTTTATTAAACCAAAGTATCTTTAAGGCAAGTCATTTCACTAGGCTGCCATCTTTTGAAACACCTCTCTGGCAGTATGCTCGGGCATATGACTGTGTGTGTATGACTGTGTGTGTGTGAATGTGTGTGTGGATGTTTCCCAGAGATGCGACTGGAGGGGCATCCGCTGCGTAAAAACTTGCTAGATAAGTTGGTGGTTCATTCCGCTGTGGTGACCCCAGAATAATAAACAGACTAAGCCGACAAGAAAATGAATGAATGAATGAATGTTTGCCAAGCTAATAATTACATTGCATATTTGGAATCAACAATAAGATTAAACAACAACTGTCTCATAAGCTTTGTTTTTAAACGTCTGAATCAAATAAAATTGGCCCTTTTTTTTTTTTTGAACTTTTGTTTTTAAGTGCACTTGGTTAATTTGAAAGTACACTTTTCAAGCTTTGTTCATATATTTATTTTATGTGTGAAGCAAGTATTCGCTGAGATTCCAGTGTGTTTGTTGACCACCAAACTGTCGTAAAAGCACACATCTGGCATCCCTGAGAAACGTCAGTCTATAGCGATCAATGATTGGCTCCTGTACTAGTAGACAGGGCTATTGACCATTACACTTTTCCCCTTCCCCTTAAAAACTATAAGAGTGACATGTCTTGTGTGCTTTATAGAATTTGATTGAACTAACTGCCAATGATTTAATGATACATAACAATGTAGATAATTGTTCACCAAGCCCAGAGAGACTCAAGCTGACACTTTGTAAATAAAATGAGAAAAACCGAAACCGAAGAGATGCCATAAGATGTGGACCGTCAGTGGAGTTCAGACTAGATCTGCACAAGACACTTTTTTTCTACAATACTGCAGCTTTGCCCTGTTCCCACAACATTTGTGTTAGATTTGAGCAAATAAAAAGTGTGACCTTGTTATAGCAATAGCCAAGCATCAGTGACTAACTCGATGACTGTGTAAAACACTTAGATCAGCCTAGAAACCCCCTAGAAATTACAAAAACACCCGCATAGCAACAGCCTATAAACCAACCAGACAAAGTGCCTTGGCAACAGGGTGATATGTGGTTAGAATTGATTCAAATATAAAGTAACATCCTGGCAATCAAAGACTATTAGTCTGGTCATTTGCATTGGTAAGCACATTGCTTTCATGTGGCATGTCTATGTTTAACCTCTATAGTCTCACCTGTGGTCCAATGATAAGAACCGACTGTGTCTGACAACAGGACACTGTTACCCTTTACCCCGCAGGTGAAAGAGAAAGAGCAGAAAACAGCGTCGAAAAAGAGCAATGCCGCTCATTGAAATGCAGCAGTAGGGGTCCCATATAAACCCTGATGGCGAGTGCTGTGTTTGTGTGTGCACGCCCCCCATACAGGTTGAGCTCCAGACATGTAGCCTGGAGGAGGGAGTGTGTGTTCATGTGAATGTGTGTGTGTGAGGAATGGTCTCAGCATGAGGGCACCCCAGACTGGGTTTAATAAAGGCAGCAGCCACTGGCTCGCCCTGATTAGGATGGCAAACATACCGGGTGAGCACACAGAGCGCACACCCCCATCTCCACGGCAGCCCGTGGGTGGCCCACCACGCTACCAAAACAAATGCAGCTAGAGCTAGCATTAAAATGCATCCAGCTTTATTTTTGGACTTGGAGCTGCTTTGATGTGCTTTTTTCATTTTCTTAGAAAATATTTATTTATTTGCTATTTAATTCTTTTTATCTTAGGGGGCTCTGTTTTTTTGCTTCGAGACCTCAATAATATGCATAGATAGATGCTGATATCTGATAGATAGATAGATAGATAGATAGATAGATAGATAGATAGATAGATAGATAGATAGATAGATAGATAGATAGATAGATAGATAGATAGATAGATAGATAGATAGATAGATAGATAGATAGATAGATAGATAGATAGATAGAACAATGGATGGATGGCTGAAGGATAATGAGATCGTCTGACTTGTAGAGCCTCTTACCATATTACACAAGGAAGACACAATTGTAATCAACGGGTATTTATTAATAATAGAGTAAACAAGGGTAACTAAAATTACTAAATGTACAATAAATGAAGTGGCGTTTATGCACTAGTTTAAACTATTTGCGTTTTAGTTTTAAAGCAGAGTTTTAGAATGAAAACAATCCGCATCCACACTAGTGTTTCGCCTAGCGTTTCCAAACAGTACTCCGTCTAGACCACAGCACTGAAAATGCACATCGCGTGACCACACACACACTCACTGTGTGTGTCATCAAGGAACTACCGCTGGATCTAATCTCACTATATTTGTTAAACGTGATATTTAATTCATCTTGTTGTTTCTATCTAACGACATATTCCCCGACTTTTGAATCCATTACTTGTTCTTAGGTAACGTTTTGGCTGAGCGCAAAGATAAGTTAATAATTAAAGTAAACACGTACATTCTGTATATTGACTGATTGCCTGCCTTGTTGTGCTTGTTGTGCGTTATACTTTTATAATTGATTATAAAACTGATATTCTATAAAAGATATGATATGTATCGTATTTTCAATGAAAATAAAGGAAGGCAGTAATGTTATAGGTGCTGTTTTGTTATAAATACGCATACAGTGAAGATGACGGTGTGGTAGTGTGGACCGATGGCGTAACCGTAACAAAACTTTTTTTAAACTAAAACGCATTATTATAAACAGGGCCAAAGTTATTGATTGTAATCAATAACTTTGTTATCTTTTCTAAAGACAGGCTAGAGTCTGATAAGTTGTACCTTAATCTAAAATAACAAAGAACTGAGGAAGTTTTTATTATTAATGAATATCAGTTATAAACATCTAATTAATTAGAATATTTTATACTGAAACACACTATGCCAAGGTCTCTGTTAGAGGGTTAGAATGTAGTACATTTATGTTTCTGCCATTGATGCAGTGGTTGGAAGAGATTGGATCTTCTTGTTGGTCTTGAAGCATGGAACAAGCAAAATTAGCTCTCATGAGCTTTGAGAGGAAGAAATCTAGAGATTCTGGAATGCGCAGAACTGGAGATTTCTTGAAGTGGTGGGTCTGATCGTGGAGACATCTTTGTCCTTAAAGGTTCTTGGAAATCGGGGACATGCAGATTTATGGAGGTGGTAGTCTTGAAGCTATGGTTTCAGACCCCTTGGAAAACGCTCTGTGAATCCAATCACCATGAAAAACCTTGTTGGAACACGCAGCAAAGTTCTGAAGTCTTTGACCAGTTCATATAGCGTGTGTCAGGCCTTCCTTCAAATACCACTCTCTTCTTTCTGTTACCACTTTTCTTCTCCTCCGAGTTACTTCACCCTCCTCTTTTCCATGTGTTCCCACACCACTCTCTTTTCCTTCTTTGAGAGAATGTTTTTAATCCTTTCTCTGGAAGGTGTGATTGAAAAGATGTCACCTTTCAAATCCAGCATTGTGATTGGATGATCCTGTGAGTTGGTCACTGGAAGGTGTCATTCATAGTGTGACCGGCATTTGCATAATCATGGTCCACAGTTTAACTGTTATTATATTTAAGAGTCTTAAATATTTTCCTATGCATAATTCACTTTCCAAACCACATATCATTTACCCAAGGCATTGTTTTCAGTATATAGAGTGTAAACATTCCTATTTAATGTTGATCTTTACCAAAGCATTCATGCTGCATGTAAACCTTAATATATATAGTATTGTGATCCTTGTGTCTTTCTGTGTCTGAGATGATGTAGAATGTGGATTAGATCAAAAAGCCGTTTTGCAAGTTCTGGGTTCTTAACAAAGAACAAATTGTTCTCCAAAGTCTCCATTGCCATTGATAAGCTTAACAAAAGGGCCAGAGTTGTGTTAACTCTGCAGCATTTGTTTATATTGGAAATTAATTTCCACAAGTCAATTTCTACATGTTCCTGACTTTACTGCTGATCACTACTTTTGAGTCCTGAAGTGCCTAAGGGACATTTCCTGATCCTGTCCACTCGCTCTTCCACTGTCAGATTCTATGGCACACTGTCCCGTCTCAATAAAGGCAAAAATAAACCCTTAAATGGTGCGTACGACTGTTAAACAAAAAGGAACTTTGATTTTATGCTGACTTTTAGTGTTTCATTAGCTGAGATGAAATCTAGTATTGGTTAAATAGTAATAAAAATGCCCGTCTGACTTTATTCGTCAGTTCGCTGTATCAGTTCTGCTGACTCCTATCTTCAGTAAATGACACTTTTATGGGTTGATAGTTCCCCAGCTCCCTCTGTCCTTAGACCTCTGCACTGCAGATAATGTCTCTCTTGTTTTGGCACTGAACCAGCTCTGGGTACATCATATTATTTGAGGAGATTTCAGACACTATATAATGAGTGTATCAACATATGGTAGCAGAATCACCATTGTAAATCCTATTGTATGATATAAATACAATTCTGTATTGCTAAATGGATCTGAGGCAAGCCAGTCTAGGAGCTGTGTGTGTAAAGCTCTCTCCCCTGACCTCAAGAGGCACTAGTGATTGTTGTGAGAGGCTGCAGTCTTTAGTATTGATGTTGTATCCACTTCCCATTCCTGTTCAAATCCTGATCGGTGTAGACCTGGAGGGTTTATATTGCCTGGATGTCCTGAATGGTAAGGCATTTAGGTGGTGAGTGCAACGGAGGCCAGAAAGTAAGAGCTGTGCAAGTAAACCTCACTTCTCTTGTCTCAAGATGCACTTGGGACTGAAGCTGTGGTCTTTAGTGGCCTTGTTCGCATGCTCCCATGCCAGAGATGCTGGTATGAATTTGAAAACTTTAAGAGATAGTAGACAAAAAAGGATATTTCTGTCATAAATCACCCTCATGTTTGTTCAAATCCTGTAATACTTTCTTTTTTTCTGCAAATTATGAAAGAGGAATCACTGTAAAAAGTGATTAGTTACTTTAGAACTGTTGAGTTGACTTAACCTTTTGGGTTTATTATTTGGGATTTTTTTGTTTACTCAATTTAATTTAAAGAGCTCCCATTATGGATTAAAAAAGGCCATATTTTGATTTTGGGAGTCTCCAACAACAGTCTGATATGCATGCAAGGTCAAATAACACTTTCATTGTTTCGTAATATGCATTTATTTTTACCTAATTATCCCAACAACTACCATATGATTTGTTTAGCGATGCATTTGTTTCCAATCTTCTCCTTAGCGTGATACTAATCTAAAATTGGACTAATCGGTCCAATGATACAGTCTATTGCGATTGGTCAACTTGAGACAAAGAGAAATGCCCAGTATGGCTTGTCAACAATTTTGAAGTAGTCAGAGTAGAGGTCTGCATTCCCGCGGCTGTCCCACGGGCGCCGCTGGACCCGACCAGATTTCTGCGGCGCGGGAATAAATTTCCGAATAAACCGCTGGAGCAGTCGGTGACGGGTTTAATTTGGGACGGGAGCGGGCTGTCTAGCAATATCACATATATTGCTATGCGAATGAGAGAGAGAGAGAGAGAGAGCTTTGCCTGTGTGTGTGCTTGGTGCTTGTGTGTGTGTATGTTAGTGCGCGCGCGCGAATGAGAGAGAGAGAGTGAGAGCTTTCCTAGATAGCAAAATACACTCGGGCCAGTTCCGGCTAGATTCTCCCCTGCCAGAGACTTACCACTCAGCCCGGCTCCGGCTGCCGGACTCCGGATGCTTGTGGACTCACTGCCCGTTTCCGGCCCGAATCAATCGGGCCAGATGCGGCGACCGTAAGCGAGCCGACGCTGCCGCATCCGCGCCGGAATTGGCCCGAGAGTAATGTGCGCTGCGGCCCGGAGCTGGCGCGACTCAGTATTTATATACCTTTATATAAAACCTTTTGGTATTACATTGGTACTTGATACATGGTATTACAAGCCTTTGAGTTGATATAACAGCAAAAGCCTGTGTGTCTGCTTGGTGCTTGTGTGTGTGTTAGTGCGCGCGCGCGTATGAAAGAGAGAGAGAGATTTGTCTGTGTGTGTGTGCTTGGTGCTGTGTGTGTGTATGTTTATACAGACAGCTTGGTTTTAGACACTATATGAGAATACAAAGAGTTAACCAGATACACTAGAAGCCGCATGGAGCGGTTACAAGTAACAAAACTCAATTGAATACATAATTTGCATGCTAGAGAAAACAAGGAGGCAGCCATCTTAATCGCACATAAGTTACTTACACTTGTGAAATGGTGGAAGAAACTGATTCATTAACTGTGTACTGTAAAACTCTTGTCAAGCTCTCTGATAAAGTCCCATTCATCAATAGTCTTTTCTAGTCCTTCCTTTAACAAATGGCCGATGAATGCCCCGTTGTAAGCCAGTAGATTGCAGAAAAACTCTTCAGAAAAATTACAGGGACACAACACAAGGCTGGGGCTATAATGCTGAGGTATTTTTGCAAAAAGAAACTTTAACCACTGACTCTTCGCAGCTTCATCTTTGGGTAGGGAAAATAACATGAACTTTCCCTCACACTTCAGAGCACAGCGTCTTCGTGACATGATTCAATCGGGATCAGCTACAGTGACTTCCTCTTTTTCTTTTTACAGTGTTTGTGGGCGGGGTTTAAATTTTCCCAGGTCTGCTCATGCAACAAATGGGCGGGGCTTGAGTTCCATATTGACGCCAAGCAGACACAGCTAAAGATTCGTTACCGCAACCATTAATTTGAACCACTCTGAATCGACTTCACTTCACTTAGAGCTGTGTTACACACTGCATGGAAGGTCATATTCAAAAACCCATAACAGGGGCTTTTTAAGTCAACTAATAGCTTTTTACCATGATCAAAAAGTCTTGGTCCTTGTCCCGTTGATTTACATTATATTTTTTATGCCTAAACAGTGGACAGAAGATTGATGTGTCTTCATCTGGATAATTGAATTTATAAGTTTGGTTTTAATGACTTCATTAATTCACAGCAGCTGCTTTTTTGTGAATCATAAAATGTAAAAGTTTTCTAAAGGTCTTTTGTTTTCAACTATACAAGTGTTTTTCCTTTCAGGTTTGAGAGATGTAGCTTGGACAGTCTTTCCCGCAAGAGTTTGCGAGATGATAACTAAAGGTTAAAGACAAATAGCATTAAGTGTTTCATTTTAACCGGCACATTTTGAAAGATTAACCGATTAGCTCTGCACTTTACAGCACACGGCCTCGTCCAAACCGCAAAGATGAAGAGATTTAAAAGTCTGGAGTTGCTCAGAGAGATCGGATTTCATTTAAGAGTTTTCTCCCACCATCAAACAACCGAGGCAATTAGTTTACAGAGTAACTGCTCTAAGTGTACTGTCCATCTTTAGTAACAAAAACTGTACTGCTATTGGGAAAATCATCTAAGGTAACCCAATAAGAGACGTTCTGTTCAAAATAGGAGCTGCTTGCACCATCACGTTATTATAATTCGAGACATGACTGAAGTTTCCAAAAAGCTGAGTTTCTGCAGCGGGTAAATGTTATGAAATATAACCACCTAATGAAGATAATGCGGCATTATTAGACTCGCTCCAGGGAATGTGGGTGTTCGATGAACCTGTACCTTGTGGCTTAACTTTTCCAATTCGATTTTATGCTCTAATTTCTAGGTAGTTTGTTCCTCAGCCTACTTGCCAAATCCTTGGAGAGCTAAATTGATAGCATCCTTTGGCTTTGGGCCTTTAGGGCTGTGTCCGGGTTATGATCCAGGCCCTGCCAAAGAGAGAGAAGGGGAGAGATAACCCAGCCATGCCCTCCAGGAGTGAGTGTGACTGGGGAGGGGAGAGAGGAAAAGGGGCTGGCACTGCGGAGAGGAGCGGGACGAGCCCGGAGGGAGCGCAGATCGCCTCGCTGCTCAGCACTGCGAGCCTGTTTAGTATTCCTGTCACGTCAGCTGGAGGGAGCGGCATTAAATTGGGATCAGGCAGATTAGAGTCTAATATAGCCGGCTATTAAAGGCTGCAAATGAGAGTGGTGGGTTACAGCCGGAGCCTGGGCCCCTCACCCAGTCTCAAAGCCTCTCTGTCTCTCAAACAGACTCAGCAATAAAAATAAAAAAAAATAGACAGGTATATTCATAAGAACTCGCCTGGGATAGGATAATACTGTGACAGTATTTTTCCACAACAAAACAACAGGCATATGAACAAATGACTCAACAGTATATTTTAATTAAAAACCAGGAATATTATTTTTATCTGGCCTCTGTGTGATGAATTGTGTAAGTTGTGTTAATTCACTTTGGTGTGAGGGTGGTATTTAACATAATGAATATGCTTTTAAGGACGTGCTCATATTTTACGTTCACTTTCAAATTCACAGTCATGCAAACACTGTGTTTAGGGTTTTTACACGTAGAATGTTTGTCAATTATGTTTGTCAATTATGCTCCTTCATAGCAGAAATTGAAATTGCAAGGTGAAAAAACACTATTAGTAACACTAGCTATGTTTCCATCCAAAAATGCGAATTAACTTTATGCGCAAAACTGGATTATAACATTAACGACATGCAAATAAAGCAGCGTTACCATCCAACGAGTCAAAGTAAACAAAATCGTCACTTCCTGATTAACTGGCACCAAAAGTAAAAGTAAAAACAGAAATTGCTGCGGTAGGAGTAGCTGTGTAAATCTTTTCTTCATTTGATACATGACTTGCAATCCTGACTAGCAGTGAACCCTGGTGGTATTTGAAGGTGTCAGACGTGGAGCAAAGGCGCTCTTGACTCTGGAGGTAATTAATAATATAATAACAGAATGACCAAAACAACATTTCAGATGTTATACAATGTGCTCAGCCTGCTGGTTTGTCCATATACAAACATTTTTATCATCACGTAATTTCTTTTTTGGCGTTTCCATCAACCTTTTTTTGCATGTCCAAAATGCACATAAAAATAGGTGGATGGAAACGTAGCTACTGACTACTGCAGCAAGCCTACTATATAGACTGAAATGGCAAATAGTCTATTCCATAAATACTTGAAATAATACAAATGGTTGACTTACTTTAAAGTCACATTAAACGCACAATATGTAGTATTTTTCCAAAATGTCTATTTTTTGCTAACTCATATTTTGCTAACTTTTGTACTTAAAGGCCACATATTTTACACCTTTTACAAGGTGTAAGACAAGCCTTTGGTGTCTCCCGAATGTGTTTGTAAAGTTTCAGCTCAAAATACCCATCAGATCATTTATTATAGCGTCTAGAATCTGCCCATTTTGGTGTCTGACTACATTCTTGCTGTTTTTGTATATCTAGTGGCTTTAAATGCAAATGAGCTGCTTCTCTCCGCCCACCGTTTTGAAGTGTGTGTCTGCTTTTCATCATGCGTTACGTCAGTTAAACAGCACAGTGACAGAGACAGACTCAGATGAAGCTAAAATACAGCTCATTAGTCAAAAATACCAAGTTTATTTTGCTGTATTTGTGGTGGAGTTTATTCAAGCCTTTCTGAAAGGATGAGTCTCGGACAAATGCTGTTTGCAGCACACACATACTACACACACACACACACACACACACACACATACACTATATCAGCGTTTACTGACACCATACGGTCTTCATAATTATATCGATTAAGAATTAGATAGCGTCTTTATTACAAACATGCTATGTTTTAAAAATGTTTTAAACTTTTTTAACCTTAATTCCAGTTCATTTGCAAAAAAAAGTTCTGTGGACATCTCTATACATGTTTTTATAGAAACATAGTGCCTGTCAATAAATTCGGTGGGCATGGAAAATCTGCACTTCTACGTCATGTTGCGGTGGACCGCAAAATCACTGGAATTTGGGTCCTATTTTAACGTCTGGAAATTAAAAAAATAGACTTGTTTGGGTTTATATCATTCTAGTATGACTGTGGACACGCAGTTCTGTCCAAACAGCTTACAAAAGTTGATTTTCATCATAGGTGCCCTTTAAATGATCCCAAATGTTTCAAAGAATGCTGTATAAATTAGTTATTTTAATTAGTGACATGGACTCTGTACTGTGCCACCCTCGATTTTCTGGTTTTATAGAAACACCACAGGTCCTTTAGTACATTGTGCTTTTTATTAGACTGCACAGAGCAGCATTATAAAAGAATATTCCATGTATTCATTATCGTAAAAAAGCATCATGTGATTACGAGTGGAAGAGCCGGAAGTGGTGGACTGTGGCATAATAAAAGCTCTGCTGCATTCTTTCGGGCATTTCACACTCATCTCTCACCAGCAATTGCTTCAGCATTCTTGTTTTCACTAAAACGTTAAGTCGTAGGGGTGGTTTACACAGAACAGGTTTTTTCAATGTTGTACTTTTCCATTGTTTTTCAATGTAGACACATGCTTGATGGTCAAGTGTGACTGTTACGCTCACATCTTGTGTCTTTTGAAGCATTAGTGCCTTGTTTTTTTAGACGCTAAGTTAAAAGATCTTCAACTTTCACACAATGCAGCTCATCACTGTATGTTCCACAGCAGTGGACCAATCAGATGACCTCAGAGGCGGGGCAAGAATTTCTAGTTTCTGTTTACAGGTGTTTTGTAGTTGTGTCCAGGTACCCTCGTACTTTATGCTGTACTTTTTTTCAAACTATTCCAAACCATTGCGTCTTGCGTTTATAGAAACAATGATGCATTCTGTATGAATAAACCCTTACTCTGCTTTATACTATGATAATAAGTTTTGAATACTTTAGCTCACCAATGAACATGATCTCTGCAGGTGTCCTGTAAGATGTAATAAAGATGACAACTCTCATGATTCAACACTCAGTCACATCATCATCAAACTACAGCTTTGTTTATTGTTAATACGCGCCATCTAGTAGCAAAAATTACATCTTGTGCCTTTAAGGGTATACTAAATACTTAATTGTAAGTACCAAATGGATTACTTCCTGCAACCATGCATGACTTAATGGTGCCATCTGGTGCTGTGAAGCTCTACTGACACGTTAAATCCTTACATGACAACATTTCTCATTGACATACAGCAGAGCTCTTAATAATTTGTTGTGGCGATGTTAAATTCATTTAAATTAAATCAGCGTTCACAGAGTCAGGCTACACTAGGCTTTCAAGAGGCTGAGCCGAGTGAATTTCATCTTTCATTAGGTCTGCTCTTCAGCAGAAGCCTCTCTCTGGACAGGCTTAAAGCAGTGCAAACATATTCATCCTCTGATGATACAGGAAAATGTTAATGCTGTTAACATGACAAATGTCAACTTGCTAGAAGAAACCTTTAGACAGAGCTTATACCTACAATTAAATGAAGATAACAAGGATTATATTATCCGCCGGCTGCGTGTTGTCATCCTGACTGAACCAAAAAGCTGGTTATTTTCTGGATATTGTGGTTTAAAGGTTAGTTCACCCCAAAATGAAAGTTTAGTCACTAGTTACTCACGCTCAAATAGTTTTAAACCTTCACAAGTTTTTTTTTAAATATAATTTCTGTACCTGCATACTGTTAAACATCGAAAACCATAAAGCACTGTCTATTTCATTTTTATCTTTGTTCTATTGCTTTCATGTTTTTTATCTTTATTTATCTTATGCACATGTGCACTTGTTTAAAATCATCCAAATTGATGTAAAATTATGTTATAGCATCCATAACGTCTTGATTGTTATGAGAAGTTGGGCCACCTTTATTGGCGTCTTGCCTCAGCTCCTCTTAATGGCCAGCTTTGCCATGGTCGACGTTGACCTCTTCTTGTAATCTACTTTCTTTTTTCAAGTTTTTTGACATTATTAAGGCTTAATGTGTTCTTGAATCTCTTGAGCACACTTTTGCCGATTAATAATTAAATCTAAGGCTCAATAATTAAAAATTATTTGGAGGATTGTTGTAGCTTAGACACGAGCAGCCTTCTCCATGCGCCCCTGAACCGGAAGTCCCCAATTGATGTAAAATTCTGACATCTATCCAAAACAGAGTCATCTTGTGAAATGTTATTCATATCGCAATTATATATCGCAGAACAACCAAACATCGCAATTTTATTTTCTTCCAGTATCGTGCAGCTCTACTATGAAATCAATGGCACTTCTTTTGTGTTCAACAGAAAAACCTAACTCAAACTGACGACATCCTTTTCAGTTTTATGTGAACTATAATTTTACATTTCAAAAGAGTAGAATTTGTATGTGGAAAAAAATGCCTATTGAAAATATGAAGTTGATGTGTTTTATTTCTGTCTCTTACATCTCTTTAAATCATACAGTAGGTCTCCAACTCAATTCCTGGAGGGCTGATCCAACTGATGAAGGTGATCATGACTCTTTTGAACTCCTCGATTAGTTGGATCAGCTGTGGGGTTGATAGCAAAACTGTGCAGAGCTGCAGCCCTCCAGGAATTGAGTGTGAGACCTATATGCTTTAAAATCTTTGAATACATTTGAAATCCAAGGTTGTTTAAAAAAAATGTTGCATTATATAAACAGCATTTTATTCTGGCATGCTAACTGGGAATAGTGTGCACAGTACACATACTACATCTCTTCCTGTACCCTACAGGCATCCTCTTTTTCCTCTTCTGGCGTTGCTGTTTGAGAAGTGTGAACAAGCCACGCAGGGCTCAGAATGCATCACATCCGCCAGCTTCGACGTCGACATCGAAAACTTTGTCCACCAGCAAGAGCAGGACCACAAGCCTTTCTTCAGCGAGGATCCTGAACTAGACAACCTGGTAAACACTCACGAGTCTCGTTTCTTCATCTACAGTATATCAGCTTTAGCAACTTTAGCTCCTTAGGAAAACCTGTTTACATCCTGAATATCTGCACGTCACATCTGCACTGCCCTCTGCTGGTACATTTGGACTTCTTCAAATGACTTCTTCAGTCTTGAAATATAAAGCAAAATAACTTTTAGCTGAAAATACAAGCTCTGAGGTAATATTCGAAAGTATCTGTAAATCATATTTAAGTAAATGTACAAGCACCGTTCTGTGTAAATAGCTCCATTATAACAAACTCACTTCAGTGAAAGTCTTTTCTCTAAGACACACTAGTCCACAACACCCACAAGGCATGCCTGTGAAAATAAAAGAAAGAGCTGGTTTGTGATAAGAGCAATCACATTTGTTTTCTAAAATACTGTAGAAACAAAGCTGAACCCTTCAATATTGCAATAAATCAAGGTTGACACAATACTCATAAGTAATGAGAGCATAAGTAAAGCAGTATCCTTCAAAAAGGTCTCTTCATGTAAATATTGATCAAAATAATTCATTAAAATTCCACTATAAAATAAAATATTCATAGTGTAATTGTCATTAGAGGGTATATTTAAATTCTACTTGAAGTTGATGTGCTGGTTGAAGTGATACAAAAACCAACAAAGGCAGTGTAGTTTCTAAGGTATTTTATCCAGAATAGAATGTGTCAACGCATCTTCAAATAGGTAAACTAAAAATAGCATGAACAATCATGGAATCTCAACTTACAAGATTCTGTTGTAAAGTGGCTCTTTAAAAACAAGTTTGCAGTATTTGTAGGTCAAGTTCAGATCAGAAACATTGTTGATTCAGTTCAGTTCAATATCAGTGATTTAGTTGGAAAGCAGCTCTAGATAAAACAACAGTGCTGTAATCAAGATTAAATATTCTCATTTCATATGTGATACATGATATCTGTGGTTAAGCAATTGGCTGCTAATGCACTCTCATTCACATAAAGAAGATTTGCTGACAGGTTTGTCAAGTGTGTACAAGACTTAATGCTTTCAGTAGCCTATAAATGCCGGAAATAATGCTGCAGAAAAAGCTGAGTGCCATTTAGAATAAATTGGGGAATTACATTACTCATTACAAGGGCCAGACATTTTATGTATTATACCAGTAGCTTACAAAATAGCCAGTAAAATATGTACTGTCATTAATTAATTATTTAAAAAAACTAACTATTATGTTTAAAAATGAGTTGGAAAAAAAATCTTTCCTTAAAACAGCACTTGAGAAATATTTGAAAAAGAATGACACAGGAGGGATAATAAAACATAAATAATAACAAAATACTAAATATAACAAGACAACTTTTAAACTTTGTATTTAAAGTTTACAGTGCAAATCCAAATAAATCATTTTGTTTGTCAAACAAAGCTATAGCAGGTCTCTCAAATAAGTAAGTAAAGGTTTATTTATATCGCACCTTTCACAGACATTAAGTCACAAAGTGCTTTACAATAAGAGAAAACTCGAAAACAGGTAAAAGAACACATATCAATAAAAGAAAACATATTAAAACAAGTTAAATCCAGGGACAGGAACACTTATACTGTTAATTAAAAGCTTGACCAAAAAAATGTCTTTAAATGCTTTTTTAAAAGTTAAACTGATCCCAGAGTTCTCAAAGCTATATGGATATTAATCCACCAAAGACTGAGACTTAGTACTGACAATTTGTATTGTACAAAAACATCTAAACATTTGCATATTGTTTAATAATGTCTCTGAGAGTTGAACGCAAAATAAAAACCCTTTCTGTAAAATTGTAACTCTTTAAATTTTGCTGTTTAAAAGAGACCCTTATTAACGCTTGATCTCCCCTGAAGGACATCAAAACAAGATGTGAGAGGAGGGGGAGGGGAAATTTTTTAATTGTAAGAAATAGCTTTTTTCTGATCTATATATATTTGACCCCCCCCCCCCCCCCCATAAAGGTTCATACCATTGTGAATGCATACTAACGAAAAAATTAGTTGACATAGAATTTATGTATATACATATATGGGGCGTCACGGTGTTGACGTGGGTTTCCTCCGGGTGCTCCAGCAAATATTAATTTACAATGATGAAGGGCAGAGAGTTGCTGAAGAACTACTGAGAGATTTCAGCTGCTGTCTGGGCTTTCACTGCCGTTTTACACTTCCCTTTCTTCATGTGTTCAATACTTTTTTTTCTGTGTAGTTTCATTTTATTACACATAACTTCATTTGTAAACTAGTTAGATTTGTTGTCTTTTCAATTGTGCATTTCTTTGGTTGTTATCAACATCTAGTGAAAAATTCTAGTCAACAGCACGTTTGAAAATATGTTTTCTGAGGAAAACGGTGGCGTGTTGTACAGTATTTCCCCTACAGCCAAACTAAAAGAAGTAAGACTTTACCTGGGAGAAAATAAATATTATAAGAAAATGCTATGATTTTTTCCATGCTCTTTTAAACATCAAATATTTGTGAAAGAATAAAAATTCTGCCGACAACTATATACATGTTTTTATGAAATAATAAGTAGCGAGTTGCTGATATCTTTGATCTTCAGTCAAAGTACAAAGTAGGCAAAAACTGTACAGTAGCTAATGACATTTACCCAAACGCCTCTGGGGTATTAGTAACAATGACACTCGTCCACCTCTTGTCCGTAGCTCTTTTCTGTTCTCTTTCTCTTTTTCCAACCTCATATTCATCATCCCTGCTCTTCTGCGCCCTGCAAGACAGTTAACAGTAATTAGAAATTAAGGGAAGGAGGAGGAAAAAAGGTCACTGTTCATCATTAGCGGGGCGCTCGGCCGACTAGCGCTGCTCAGTCAATTAACTCTGCATCTGTGTGCTTTACGACACACTGGTCACACGCCGGTCCGCCGTTCACTAACTCTTCAGCGCGACAGTTATAGCAGCCTCAGAGAGATGGCACCGAGCCCTGATTAAACGAGCTGCGGTAATTGGCAGATTTATCTCCTCCTTGGCAAAGCATTTTTTAGCCCATTTGGTCGTCCTTGAGTTCTGACTTTGGGCGGTGACTGTTTGAATGGCTGCTTGGAGCTGAACGTTCAGTCCTGTCCAACTGTATCAGCAGAAAGTGTTTGGAGGATTAAGCAACATGAGCAGGCAAACGGCGACAGGAGGACTGGCTCGGCAACACTGATTTTTAGTTTAGGTGTGAAAAAAACATTTTTGATTTTCTTTTTAGTGAAGCGGATGTGTTTTTTGAGATGAATAGACTGAAACTTGTAATTAGTTACAATTCAATATTCATTTTACTGTTCAATTATTATTTTATATCATTTTTTTCTACTTTAAATGATCAGAAATAAACAGAATATTATTATTTATATTTATTTCTTTATTATTATTATTATTTTTCCCCTTTTCTCTTTTAGACTCAAGTTAACATTTATGATGTGTGAACATGTAATCAAGATGTAATATTGTTGATCTCTGAAAACAATAAAAAGTTGATCACAAAAAAAAAAATTACAGAATAAATATGTAATAAAAGGAATTAGGAGGCGGCACGGAGGCTCAGTGGTTAGCACTCTCACCTCACAGCAAGAAGGTCACTGGTTCGAGTCCCAGCTCGGCCAGTTGACAGATCATTTCTGTGTGGTATCTGCATGTTCTCCGGTTTGCATGCTTTGGTTTCCCCTACAGACATGTACTATATGTTAATTGGGTAACAAACAAAAATGGCCATAGTATATGAGTGCGAATGTAAATGCGAGGGTGTATGTGTGTTTTCCAGTACTGGGTTGCGGCTAAAAGGGCTGTGTAAAACATATGCCGGAATAGTTGGTGGTTGGTGGCATTTAGCATAAGGAAACTGGATGATGAAGGAATAAAAAGGAATATATGCATTTTAATTTGGTGTCATTTAAAGTGATTGGAGGAAGCAGAATTATGAGAATTATGAAATTTACAATTTAAGGTTGTTGTTTTTTTTGTAAATTTACAATGTACAAAAGTTCTGAGTTTACACCTTGCAAATTGTTCATTATTTTCTCCAATATAAACAGAAATTATGTAACTTACAATTCTGAGTTTATATCTCAAAATTCTGACTTTTGTTTCACTGAATTGCTGGACATATTCCTCCTGAGTTTTTCTACTGTAAATGATAAAACATTAAAAGAATAAATATGTAATAAAATGGATTATGTATCAATTTTAATTTGATTTAATTTAAAGCGAACTATTATCGGAGATAATAAATATATTCAATAATTAAATAATTTAATTATTTAAAATATCCATAAATTTATTATGAGATGTAACGTCATTATAATCATTTTTATTGTCTTGCAATTCTGAGTTTACACCTTGAAATTATTATTTTTTTCCTCATTCTGAGTTTATATCTCAAAGTTCAGAATTTTGTTTCTTTTATTTTCTGGACATAAACTTCCTGTTGGGAAAAAACAAGAAAAAAAGGTTAAGAAAAAAGTTAGAAAAAAAGTAAGGAACTTTTCTCACCTGCAAGTGAAATTAATATGTTTACGGTAAGTACAGTATTACATTACAACAAACATGTTTTCTACAAAATTTAAATAAAAAGATAAAAATATACATTTCAAATTCTCAAATCAAAACATTGAAAAGTTTTAAATTATGTGAACCACTAAAATGACAAAAAATGAGAAAGATTAAAAATATTAATAAAAATAAAGCAAAACTTAATTCTATTAAAAGAATAAAACAACAAAAACAAAATCGCAAAAACCTAAATAAAACTAAAATCAATCAAAGTAAACTATAAATAGTCAGCACTAATTTTTAAATTAAAACATAGATATATTTAATAATTCAGTCATTTAAAATTCCCATAAGCAGTATTGACCTTATTCTTTCATGTGCAGTATGAGTGCAGACATTGTAACCTTAAAGGCTCGAGATTTAAGGACTCATTCACTTATATTGAAACTTTATTTATAATTAATTTGCTTGAGGTTGCAAATTTGTTTTTTATTATTACATTATGTTTATCTTGATGTACAACCAAAAACAAAATAGTTTGCAGGACAAGTACTGTAGTTGGACCCTTTATAGCTTACCATACGCATAGGGAAAATGAATCGGAAGATCTAAAACTATTGCAAAAGAGAGCTTATGTACTTATTTGCAGAATAAGCCAATACAAACAATATTAAACTAGACACCCTAATGCAAGTACAGTTGAAGTCAAAATGATTCGCTCCAGTGGATTTTTTTTCTTTAACAAACATTTCCCAATGATGTTTAACAGAGCAAGGAATGTTTCACGGTATTTCCTGTAATATTTATTTACCTATTAGTTTTTATTTTGTCTAGAATAAAAGCTTAATTTTTAAAAACAACTTTAAGGTGAATATTATTAGGCAATGTTTTTTTTATTGTCTACAGAACAAACTATTTTGTTTAAAATTTTGTAAAAAGAGCAAATAATTTGCATCTGTATATGGTTTCGTAACTGAATCCTGTAATTATTTTGATTTGTCTTAGATGGTGAAGGCCATCCAGGTGTTGCGGATCCACCTGCTGGAGCTGGAGAAGGTGAACGAGCTCTGTAAAGACTTCTGCAACCGCTACATCACCTGCCTCAAGACCAAGATGCACAGTGACAATCTGCTCCGAAACGACCTGGGCGGCCCGTATTCTCCATCCCAGACCAGCCTCGGCCTGCAGCAGGTGCCTCCACAGACCCTAACACATAAACAGAGCGTCATATGAATGCACACAATCTCACAGCAGTAACATTTACACTTGCACCAACACAAGCCTTTCTCCTGAGGGCGCAAAAAGGTCACATCCGGCTTGCCCTCGCTGTTTCTGCTGAACTTTGCTGACCTCTGCGTGAGGAGACTTAAAAGTGCACACTTTTGGACGTCTTATGATGGACTGTCAATCGATTTTTATTGAATTAAAGTGCCCATCAAACGAGGAGATAAATCAGTAATAATCGGGTATTCACTAGCATTCTGAACTCTTGGCAAATGTTGATTATTATAGTGTTTTCTGTACTTTTGAAATGTGTACTTTTATTCAGCAACTGTGAATAATTTATTAAAAATGCATTATTTTATATTTCAAAACACTGATCATAAAAATGTTTTAAGATGTTTTCAGCAAAATTATTATTTTCGACATTCATGTTCATAAGAAATGTTTTTATGAACCAAATTATTATACAAGGAAAAAAAATACAGAGATTATAGAAATATTACTAGATTTTACTGTTCACAAACTTTTGAATGTAATTCACGAACTTTCCTCAGTAATACAATAATACTTTTACTAATTATTGTTAAACATGCATCTATAAATAGAAATGTATTTGGATTTTGTTTTATGAGAGAAAACTGGGAATATTTATTAGAGTGGGCTGAGCTAAATATTTCCTTTGGTGCACTTTGCTTGCTGTGGCTGTGATTGGTGAAAAATACTGTAAAGCATCATGGGTAATGTAGTTTTTTTCTCAACAAATTCTTGCTAACAAATGACTGTTAAAAAAAACAACAACATTTAAGTCAATTAAAAACCACACAGTGGGATTTACTTTAAATATTTTAATTGTTAAAAATTATGTACAAAAAGGATTTTTTTATTGTTAAAAGTCAGTGTCCCATTGGAATGTTTTGACTTCCTATTGCACTCTATAGTTAACTTCCTAATTGCTAATTTAGTTAACTAAATTCTTACCTGATACCGGTAACCCTTAACCAATATGTAGGCCCGTAAATACAAGTCTTATAATGATTTTTTTTCCTGATTACAAAAAAAAATAAAGCAAACAAAAATAGCAGAAAAATGAACCTTTTTCATTTAAAACCGTAACTGCAGAAAATCAAGATGTTTCTTTTCTTAAAATCGTTTACAAATTGCAATTCTAAAGGCTTCGCACATAAAAGGCACAAATTCGAACCTTAATGTCAACACATATACAATCACAGTGTTCAACCAGCTGAAATAATCCAAAATGTTTTGGCTGATCAGACAGATAATGATATGTCATGTCAGCCAATAAAGATATTTTTCCAGATATTTATATATCCATATATTTATATACAGTTGGAGTCAGAATTATTAGCCCCCGTTTTATTTTTTTCCCCCATTTCTGTTTAACGGAGAGAAGATTTTTTCAACACATTTCTAATCATAATAGTTTTAATAACTAATTTCTGATAACTGATTTATTATATCTTTGCCATGATAAATAATATTTTACCACATATTTTTCAGAACACTTCTATACAGCTTAAAGTGACATTTAAAGGCTTAACTGGGTTAGGTTAAGGTAATCAGGCAAGTTATTGTATAACTGTTGTTTGTTCTGTAGACTAACGGAAAAAAAAAATAGGCTAAATGGGGCTAATAGTTTTGACCTTAAAATAGTGTTTAAAAAAATAAAAACTTATTTTATTCTAGCTGAAATAAAACAAATAAGATTTTCTCCAGAGGAAAAAAACATTATCAGACATACTGTGAAAGTTTCCTTGCTCTGTTAAACATCATTTGGGAAATATTTAAAAAAAGAAAAAAATTCAAAGGGGGCTAATAATTCAACTGTATATATATATATATATATATATATATATATATATATATATATATATATATATATATATATATATATATATATATATATATATATATTGCGCATCACTAAATGTACTGTAGTAATAGTACTCATTGTACACTGTAATAATTATCTATAAATTAGCATTTTCTGTATTTTCTGATTTGTTTTTATTATTTCCTGTTTACTTATGCTTTTGAATTGCATTATGAAACCTTAATCTTTCTTCAAACAACCTTTAACCTTGAAAGTTAAAAAAAAAACGACTTTTATTAACAATTTTAATAGTTTGAAGTGATATATTGTCTGGGTTGGTGTTGTATATTATGGTACAAAAATCTGCCATTACATTTTCTGTTATTTTACAGAATTATTTCTCTAGATATTAGCTCTTTTACATTATATTATTTTTTCAGACTATTAAAATATCAATATGAAGTCCCTTTGTTAAACTGTAAAGTTGAATTTTTAACATCATAAGTCGACATGAGCAGAGATGCAGTTCACAACCGTATAAACCTAAAACACTTATGAATCTTGGCGAGGCAGTGGCACAGTAGGTACTGCTGTCACCTCACAGCAAGAAGGTCGCTGGTTCGAACCTCGGCTCAGTTGGCATTTCTGTGTGGAGTTTGCATGTTCTCCCTGCCTTCGCATGGGTTTCCTCCGGGTGCTCCGGTTTACCCCACAGTCCAAAAACATGCGGTTCAGGTGAATTGGGTAGGCTAACTTGTCCGTAGTGTGTGTGTGTGTGTGTGTATGAATGTGTTTGTGGATGTTTCCCAGAGATGGGTTGCGGCTGGAAGGGCATCTGCTGCGTAAAAACTTTCTGAATAAGTTGGCGGTTCATTCCGCTGTGGCGACCCCTGATTAATAAAAGGACTAAGTGAATGAATGAATGACTTATGAATCTTAAAATATGGAAAATTACTTATCAAATGTTTTTTTTACAGTGTAGGTTAACCCCAGTTCCGTTCTATTCTTCTAGGACCTGCTTCAAAGCTCATCCCCATCGCTCACCTCCGTCTCCAGCACAGTGAACTCCTCCGGGATCGTAGTCCCAGCCGGTCCCCTGCAGCAGAACAACATCTCCATGACCACTATCAACTCTCAGGTGGTCTCAGGTGAGAAACACAATCATCAATCCCTTTCCCTGCTGTAAATCTCAGCTTTCAAAACACCCTTCCTTTCCAAATGGGTGACACTAAATGAAAGCCGATGCGAGCTTCCATGTAATGCACATTATCTTCATTTATACGGCTCTTTCTTTGACTAATTCTCCCTGCTTACATCCATCTCGCCCAGAAACAGTACTTCCACATTGTGAATAAAGAGTTTAATTACTGTGAAATTGAGCTAATTAGCTGCAAAACAAGAACTCCTTGTTTCTCCTCTTGAGCCGCTTCTAAATACGCTTTTGTTTTATTTTGGCGCAGTGTAAAGGAGGTGAATTGGTTTGTTTTTGTGCTGCTGTGTAATTACAGTATGTTTTCGGCGGGGCAGGTAAAGTGTGTGATAACCCGACTGATTCCCACAGGTGGGACGCTGTATCAGCCGGTGGCAATGGTTACCTCACAGGGGCAGGTGTTAACACAGGGGTTACCACAGGGAACCATCCAGATCCAAAACAATCAGGTGAGGCAAACACTCCACATGCAGTGCTGTAGCTGAACAACTGATGCAGCCGTTGAGTTTTGCTGAACAACTGTAGAAGCCAAACTGCATTATTCATTCATTCATTTATTCGTTAATTTTTCTTTGGATAAGTCCCATTATTCATCAGGGGTCGCCAAAGCAGAATAAATCAGCAACTTATTCAGCATATGTTTTACACAGCTGATGCCCTTCCGGCTGCAACCCAGTACTGTGAAACAACCATACACACTCATTCCCACACATACACTACGGCTAATTTAGTGTATTCAATTCACCTATAGCTCATGTCTTTGGACTGTGGGGGAAACTGGAGCACAAGGAGAAAACCCACGGCAACACGGGGAGAACATTCAAACTCCACACAGAAATGCCAACTGACACAGCCAGGACTCGAACCAGGCACCTTCTTGCTGTAAGGCAATAGTGCTAACCACTGAGCTACCGTGTCGCCACCAAACTGCATTATTATAAAAGTTATTATTTTTTATATAATTTTGTAATATTTATAAAATGATTCTAAAAGTTTTTATTTTTTCTTTCTGATTTAATTTTCATTTTAGTTAATGGTGTATTATTTTTGTGTATCCAATTTTAACATTAGATATATACAGTCAAGCCTGACATTATTCATACCCAATTCAAATTCTTGAATTTGAATTACTTTAATTCTTAGTTACTTTAATTCAACCAGCATTATTTTTATAGACCAGAAATGACACAGGCTTCTTCCAAAAAATAATAAGACTTTGTACAAGTGGCATCATTGTGAACAAAACAATCAAGTCAAAACTCGGTAAGGTTATGAATAATTTTGATCTTGACAGTATACACATCACACACACACACACACACACACACACACACACACACACACACACACACACACACACACACACACACACACACACACACACACACACACAAACACACACATTTTGGTGTGTTTCTTGTTTATTATGAGAATATCCATAACATATTTTATACTGTTAAATGATGCTTATTATATTGCATTAACCTAATCCTATCCCTAAAACCACCTACATTGGAAACCTGTAGAAAATGTTGAATGTCAAAAGTTTGATTTTATAAGCATTTTAAATTGAGAGTACACAGTGCATGTCATCATAAACCACCTCAACATTGTAATACCTAGGTCCTACCCATAACTTTTAAAATTTACATTTTAAAATTTAAATGTACGTTTCTAAAATTAACATTTAAAGAGGTATACAAAAACTTCAAAACTAAATTGTTCCCTAATTTTGGCGTGTAGTGCCATGTTAAGATGAGTAATGCTATGGTATAATTGATTATTATTACTTTTTTATTTTTTAAATGGCTTTAGCTTGCAGTAATGACAATATGCTGACATACAATTTTATCCACTTTCTTTGTATATTTATTCCCATAAAATAACTTTAAATATAAAAATAATCTATAGATGGACTCATTAATAATGTATAAATAAGTAAAAAAAAAAAATAATGTATTTTTGTTCAAATAACCTTTTTTAAAATAGATCTTTAATGCATGAATATTATGTGGGATCAGACGTATTTTGATGCCTTCTAATGTCTCTATCATAATAATATAACATAATAATAAAGCCAAATGAGTGAAGGGGCTCATTTATAAAACACAAGATTAACAAATGTCTGTGTAAATAATTAATAAACTCATTCAAATGTTAATTACCTCACTGAAGCTCATTCAATAATAATAATTATAATAATAATAATAATAATAATAATAATAATAATAGTTTTTTATATTAGATTATATGGTTTTTCCAGTGGTGGAGTACTGAAAAATCATACTTAAGTAAAAGGACTATTACTTGCTTAAAAATGTTGTGCAAGTAGAGTAAAAGTATCTGTTGTAAATATTACTCAAAGTATGAGTAAAAAGTAGCCCTTTTTAAAGGACTCAAAAGTAGCGAGTAGTATTACACTATAAAAAGCTGATGCATTTACATGTCATTTGTGGATGTGTGTAAACATAATATTCTGTAGTCCATTTAGTTTTTGCCCAGCAGTTTTTGCCCACCATCTAAGGACAACATTATTTTGATGTCCAATAATGATGTGAAATGACAATGATATTTGGTTGATTAAAGTGTTAGAAAGTGACCAAAACCCAATGTCAAGCCAACACATTAAACCAACGCCATATTGACGTCAAATACTGACGGGTATAAGCCACCAAAATCCGGCGTCTAATAGACGTCATAGTGGTAACATCCACACAACGTCAAGCTTTAACATCATTAGATGTTCATATTTGGTTGATTTTAAGTTAGACACAGAACATTGATGTCAGCCTGACATTTAGATCTGACTCCAAAACGATTTTCATATCCATACAAAACGCAACGTCCCCATAGTGTTGAGGTACAACGTCTTCTAACGAATGGTCATTTAAGTAATCATACAGTAAACATCCATCATCTTCTCATCAGTGACATGCATCTAAACAGTTTCTAGGTCAATGCATGTAAAGATTTTGGACGTCTTCTTAGACACGTTTAATGCTTCAAAACAGTTTGCTGCAATTATAAATCGCCCATGTCTTGAGGTTGTTCGTTTTGATGCGATTGACCATCTATGTGTGATTTAATTGGACAGGAACCACAAGACTGATTCCAATCCCCATAGAAAAGAAAAAATAAAGTGACTGCAGGTTAAAAGAAAGTAGTGGAGTCAAATTACAGATACTGCAGTAAAAGTAAAGTTAAAAGTACACATTTTTAAAACTACTTAGTAAATTACAATTTCTGAGAAAAACTACTCAATTAAAGTCATTTGAGTATTTGTAATTTACTGGGTTTTCCTCTCTTCCATCCATGAATAAGATTTTGAACAACTATTTTAGCATGAAGGCCTTCCCCCAACCCCAAAACTCATTTTATTTTTATTGAACCATTGCAGAAAAGCTAAATAGTCCATTTGTTCGCCAAAACCCTGAGGCTCTGTTTACACTAATACATTTTAGTTTTAAATCAGCGTTTTAGAATGAAAACGATCCGCTTCCACTCTAGCGTTTCACCCAGCATTTCTGAACAACTCTCTGTCTACATTACACCACTGAAAACCCACATCTCATGACCACACACATACACTCTGGCATGCATGGGAGCATATCTACCCAGATGAGAGCTGTGCACGTGGGACTGTTCATCACGGATCTACCGCTGGATCTAATCTCACTATATTTGTTAAACATGGGATCTCACCGACCACATTTATTCACTCATCATGTAGATAGATTGCATATGATAGTTGTTAAAAGCACAATGAAGTTGTTTGCGAATTCTAGAATTGTTACTTTATGTTTATGCCATCAAACATGAGTCAGGTGAGTTGAGCTTTGACAGACAGCTGGAGTCTGTGTGGATCCAGACTATGGGACGAGGCGCTTCACTACACGCAGGCTGGGAATAGAGTTCCGCCCGTAGCTACATCTCCGACAAGCTTTCAGTAATAATACCCCTGCATGAAGCCTCCAATTAATTCACCCTGCTTCCTGAATCGCACACTTACACACGCTCTCCCAGTACTGCAAGCATGTGTGTGTGTTTTGAGTAGAGGAACGGGGGAAGAACCACATGACACCCAGCTGCAAATGTAATGAGGAGGTTGTTTTTAGAGCTTGATTATTATTTATTTATTTCGAAATTTTAAAATCAGTGGGGAGCTGCTGCTTTTTATGGCTTTCAGTGGCAATGGTAGCATGAAATTAATTATCCTTATTTTCAAAGTGGAAATGTTAATTTTTTTTCTCTTTTATTAATTTATTTATTCGTGCGCACGGCGCTCTCGTAGATTATGCATTTTAAACTTCTCTGAAATGTTAATATGCCAGTCTCCCAATGCCATAAAGCAAAAAGAAAATAAATAGTTAATTTAGCGTGCATCCTTTAAACGCAGTCGCTCTCAAACCCTTTTGCATTTTTCCCCCCGCTCGCCTTACATTAATCGTACTTCAGAGCGTATAATAAGTTTGATGAAAAGGAGGAAAAAAAATTGACGGCATTTTGCGCAGCTCTTTTTGGTTGATGAAAGGCTTCTGTAAATGTACCTCCTTGGCTTTAATTTTAGGTATCATTACTCCCATTGCGTTGCTATGGTGACTGAAGGCATTCCTGCCCTTCCTTGCCAAAGAAATGGTGACTGGCGACACTCTTTGTTTCCCTCGCTCACTCTCTCTCCTCTCTTCTCTCTTTCTTCCAAGGTGAATCTGGACTTGTCCTCACTCTTGGATGGCGATGACAAGAAATCAAAAAACAAAAGAGGCGTCCTTCCCAAACATGCCACAAACATTATGCGTTCCTGGCTCTTCCAGCATCTCATGGTGAGAGAAAAAGAAAAACACACATTTTTCTTGCATTTTTGCCCTACAAGCTAAAGAAGGGTTTAAAATGTACTGCATTTCAGTTGGATCACATTGCTGGTTTTATTAGAGCTCCAGTGAGATGAAGACAATGTTTTTAAAGGGATCCAACAGTATTTTTTAGCCAAACAAAAAGGAACACACTTTTTTGAAAATAGGCTCATTTCACAAGTCAAAGTGAAACTGTTGAGTTTTTAAAATTTTTTAATTCATTAGCTAATCTGGCGAGAGCACTTTTTGCTTAGCTTAGCATAGATCATTGAATCTGATTAGACCATTAGCACATACCTGTCAACCCTCCTGTTTTTTCCAGGATTTTCCTGTATTTTACAATTTTATACCACTATCATCTCATGAAGGTACTTTTTTGCTTTTCTCCCACATTTATCTTTCTATAAAGGGTAGTAATAAACATTGAAGAGTCAATCCTCCCTATAGACCATTTTGAGAGATGTAAACAATAACAATGGTTCTGAGGTATTTTCTGTTTTACATTTTAAATTTCCATAGCTTCTGAGAGTCCAAAAAGTTCCACATATTGATAAATAATGTTACAATAGCTGTTATAACATCAAGTTATGATGGAATCGCCTCTTGTTAAGGATATGAAACAGTTTGACAATAAGCAGGAAATAATCATGGGCCAATGACATCACCTCAATGAAATGGTCTATATGCAACCCATACCGCGTAACTACGAGGGGATGCTCTTAAATCTGAATCCGAAAACACTTTGCAATATATTTAAAAATGGCAGGATTCCCTTCCTTTATTCCATTGCCCCTCCTATGGAATCCTCAAAACAGTCAGTTCATGTAGTGGTGCGTGACTGTCAGCGGCGCTCTATATAGACGCTGTTTTCCAAACGGATTCTGTACACACGATTTGAAGCAGTACAAAAGTGGACATATACACATAATAATAATATTAATAATAATAATAATAATAATAATAATAATAATAATAATAACAACACCTAAATATGTCGATCTTGGTGTTTTTTTTTTTAACATAACAAATTCTAGTCTTAAATGAGCATAAAAACTTATGAAACCAATCCAGAAGAATATATTAATAATTTGCGGATTTTTTTATTTTTTATTTATTTATTTTTTTTGGAGGGGGGTTATCCCTTATTTTCACATCCCAAGGTTGAAAGCTATAAATTAGCATCTTGTAAAAAAAAAAAAAAAAAAAAAAAGTTTTGATAATTTTTCCTATTTAAAGTGTGATTCCTCTGTAGTTACATCATGTAATAAGACCGACTGAAAATGAAAAGTTGCTTTTTTCTATGTCAATATGGCTAGGAACTACAATCTAATTCTGGGGTAAAATTCAAGGGACTTTGACCATGGCTGTAGCAGGTGAACTGCTATTACACAGAGCCTGAAAATAGTCTTCAGTTAGGTAACTAAGTACATAAGATAATATCATTGCACCTGCTGCAGCCATGGTGCACCAGCAAAGTCCCTTAATTATTACGCCAGAATGAGAGTAAAGTTTATAGCCATACTCATAAGCCTAGAAAACAGCAACTTTGTTATTGTGCGTCAGTCTTAGTACACAATGTAACTACAGAAGATCAAGCTTTCAATAAGTATTTCAAGCTTTTTTGTATTTTTTTGAGAAAGATGCCTATGGTCTAATATAATTCAATAATGTATGCTAAGCTAAGCTAAAAGTGATCTTGTGAGACGTGGTAGTCAGCTGAATGGGTTAAAAAATAGTAATACTCAACTGTTTAACTCTATGTGACTTGTCAATTAAACATATTAACAAAAAATAATAAAACATAGAGTTTTCCATTAAAGGGGTCATGAACTAACAAACCGTAACTGCCTTGATCTTTTGAGATAAGAGCTCTTAAAAACATGATTATATAAATTTAATATTTCCTAAACACAAACTGTGTCACTTTTTTGGAGCACACTAGCTTATAGATACCCTAATCATTAATAACACTGATTCTACTATTTTAATACATGTTAATGGTTATAACTGAACTTTGAGGGTCAAAAACACACACAGGCAAAACAACATGAATACATGTAACCCCTGGTGATACATTGAGATCTTACGGAATGATCTATGCTAGAAATTAAACAATATTTAGAACATTAGTACCTTTGCACATGCTCAACAAGCAAGCTTACGAATGTTATGACATAACTGTAGAGCCAAACTTGAATGTAAGATGACCTATATAGTTTTTAACATAAGTTTCAGCACAAGTACACTGTTAAACTCAAAACTTTAAGGTAACTCGAACCATCTGAGAAAACTCAAACCAACTGAGTACTGTAAGACCTAATAAGCCAACTCAAACCGTCTGAGGAAACCGATTGCTACAAACTATTTGAGTTAAAAAACAAATCTAGAGTACTGTGAACTTACTCCATTTAAAGTAATTAGGTGTTTAATTAACTCATTACCTTCAACACTGAACTCAAAACTCTTTTCAAATGAGTAGAATTCACTTTCAGTAAAGTTTGAGTTAACTGCACTCATTTCATTTGATAAATTTAACTGTTGGGTTTTACAGTGTATCATTTTGAGTAATATTACAATACACATGTCCTCTTTATCTGACAAACAGCAGCAGCTCTGGTGTGAGTTTGCATCCTGTCATAAATGCAACTAGGACTGTTAATTAAGGGTAATAATGTTGTAAACGGTGTTATTTTTTCAAATAAGCTATGCCAGATATTTTGCTTGCTCAGTTATTGACTGATTACTGCAGTTACAGATTCAGTATGCTTTAAAATAAACAAAAACAGAGAAAAGCAAATCTGCAATTGTTAAAAAAAACACAAAACATGCTTAATTAATTTCATTTCAGCAATCAGAGTATTTCGCTGCTGACATTTAAGGATCTTTTTACACAGTTTCTTACACAGGTTGATCTTTTTGCTTCAGTAAAATTGTCAGTGTATCATTATGTGCCACATAATGATAACTTTTAAAGTGCTGCATTACCAAGGATCAGTGGTTTCAGCTTTCTTTTTTATGTTATACTCATGGAAAAATGAACATGAGTAAACAGTAAAATTCTCATAAACAGTTTGACGGAGTGTAAATGAATGGGAAACTGTTCATATTAGAGTTATCTTTACCCTTAATTTTACCTCAGAATTTTACTTATTCATTCTGTTTTCCATTTTCCAGCACCCTTATCCAACAGAAGATGAGAAAAGACAGATTGCAGCGCAAACAAACCTTACCTTATTACAGGTGAACAACTGGTAAGAGACTCGTTAGTTTGTCCAGTGTGTTTGATCCACAACAAACTGGCGCCATCTAACGGCCACCACCAGAATCACACACTGTGTTTATGACGTGCACGTTCTGTGGCTTTTAACAAAAATCCCGCTCTTATCCGTGTACTTTTTTCCTCATTCTCCTGTGTTTTGGAAGGTTTATCAATGCCCGCAGGCGTATTCTGCAGCCCATGCTGGATGCCAGTAATCCTGACCCTGCTCCCAAAGCCAAGAAGATGAAATCTCAGCACAGACCCACACAGCGCTTCTGGCCCGATTCCATTGTAGCTGGAGTCCTGCAGACACACGGCACAAACAACTCAGACAGTCAGTCATATTCTATTAAGCTTTATGACAAAAGTTAGACGACTAAATAAAAAGTAAAAATGTATCAACCAAATCTAATTATCCATTTCATGCATTAGTGGGTGTATTCTTATTTATCCACAACATTTTGTTACAAGTGTGTGTGTGTGTGTGTGTGTGTGTGTGTGTGTGTGTGTGTGTGTGTGTGTGTGTGTGTGTGTGTGTGTGTGTTTGTATAGTTGAAGTCAGAATTATTAGCCTCCCTGTTTACTTTTTCCCCAATTTCTGTTTAACAGAATTTTTTTTAAACACACTTCTTAACATAAAAGTTTTAATAACTCATTTCTAAAAATTGATTTCTTTTATCTTTGCCATGATGACAGATATAATATTTGACTAGATATTTTTCGAAACACTTATACTGCTTAAAGTGACATTTAAAGGCTTAACTGGGTTAATACGGATAACTACGTGGGAGGGGGTAATTAGGTAAGTTATTTGTATAACGATGGTTTGTTCAGGAGACTATCAAAAAAGTTTATAGCTTAAAATAGCTAATAATTTTTAATAATCAAAAATTTAAAAACTGCTTTTATTCCAGCCAAAATAAAACAAATAAGACTTTCTCTAGAAGAAGAAATATTATCAAACATACTGTGAAATTGTCCTTGCTCTGTTAAACATAGATAATTAAAAAATTTAAAGGAGATAATAATTCTGACTTCAACTGTATATACATTTACAATTGTTATTAGTTTGCAGATTTCCAGAATTTTTCATGCTTGCTTGCTTATTCGCTAACAGTACTTATATCTATATATTTTTTACTAATATATTATTTCCGAATATTAACTCACTCAGTAACAATTACAAATAATCTACTAGCTTTTATCTGTGGGGTCGTAATAAATCTTAAAAACTCTTCAATTCACTGAAATACTGTGTTGTATGTCTTAAATAATTTTAAACAGGTCTTAATTTTCCTCTGTTCAAGTAAAGCTACCCAATCGGGCCGACATCCATCCAATCACCAACAATTCATCTTAAAAAAATCAGATAATGTCAGAGCACATTATCCCTTTATGTAATCTACCATTCATTCAAAAAACATTTACAAAAAAAGCGAGTAAACATAATATTTATAAATAGACATGAAACTTAAGGTTTTATAGCAGAAATGCTTTAGGTTGAATAGAAGTTATAGTCAATCAATTTGGACCAAAAGCCAACAAATGCTGTATATATTTTTGAATATTTATGTAATTGCCTCCACAATAAATATGCCTTTTTAACAATGTTAAACGTGTCATAAAAAAATTTATACAACGAGAGTTTTCTTGTTTTGACACATTAAATTATGCCGTTAAGTAATGATTACTGTACACTTGATTATTTTTTTTATTTATTTATTTTTTGTGCCGAGCAAATCAAAAAATTCACTGGCCCAATCAGGTAATTAGAAATAATCAGTAGTGTTTAGCCTTTTATAAGTCTAAAATTTCATTCATAATGGTCTTAAAAGGGTCTTAAAAATCTTAAATTGGACTTGATGAAACCCTGCTGTAGATTGAATAAGCAAGTAAGTTACCAAGTTTTGTCAGCTGTTTTGCATGTATTTGTGTGTGTTCCTTTGTCAGACTCTCTTGGCATGGACGGCCTGCAGCCTCTGTCCTCAGACTCGGCTACGCTGGCCATGCAGCAGGCCATGCTGGGCGGAACCGACGACTCCATGGACGGCACAGAGGAGGAGGACGAGGAGGAGGAGGAAGACGAGGGACTCGATGAGGACGACGACGAAGAGGACGACGAAGAACACGAGGCGAGCAGACAGATGATCAGGCGAGATCTGGGCCTCAATCACAATGAAGGACTCGAATAAAGAATGAAAAATAGCATAACTGACTTAACTCTTACTCATCACCATGCAAAACATCTCAACGCCGCACAAATGGCTCTCATTGGACACTAAGTGCCATGGAGCACCCAATCATAATGAAGGGGAGGGGCCTACCATTCTGGACTCCAAAATTGATGGAACATTGTATATTGGGCCGCTTTACGCAACCGGTCATGCTACTCTCATGCATATAATCCATTTAAGCCTTACTTTCTTTAAATATGTCTCTTTGGTTCTCAGGTGTCTTAGCATGACATTATGTCTACCCTCATATTTATAACCATGCAATGAGTGGATGTTTTAGGCATGTTTTTTTATTATTATTATTATTAGTTTCATTTTTTGTAGAGTTAACAAAATATTCAGTCTTGGAAGTTAAACAAACAGAAAAAAAGAAACAATCTAAATGCCTGACAGCACAATGTATGTACATTTGACAGTGATGCATTTTCCCCCCCTCAGACGCTTCATATTTATTTTGTAATCTGTCAGAAGGCTGTGGCACAATCAACAAAGGATGCCGTCCGCAAACGCATGTCGGGAGACTCAGAGTGCCAAGCATCTCTTCCATAGCGAGGAACAAAAAACTCTCTCCGAAATATGTTTGGACCTACAAATGACGTTTACTGAAGAACACTGCAGGAAAAACAAAAAGACATATTTACAGGTGCGTATCACACCCTGAAACGCCCCTGCTTTATTTTATGTGAAGGACGAAACTAAACAAAAAAAAAAAAACTGTGAAGATATTTCTGAGCTGTATCTACGGATCTACAGAATCACCTGTTTCTGATATGTGATGTTTAGAGAAGACAGAGGATGTTTCTGAATGTTATTACAGTTGGTCTTTGTGAAGTACATGTTTCTCATTATCCTTTTCTTGGTTGTTGTTCTTTTTTTTAAATGGTTCTTCCAGAGCAAGTGATGATAGGGGAGCTTTTTAATTATTTGTTTGTATACATTGTTGTCATAATCTATTGTGTTTCAGTAGACCATTTTGATAATTAAAAACGTTGAAACTTTAAAAACTTAAAAACTTTAGTTGATCTCTTTGTCATTTTGAGACCTAATGAAGTGCTACTACAAATGAATACAAGCGAGGTAGTGGTAAACTGTGTTAGTGCTAAACTGGGGTCATTATCGATATGGTGCAGTATGTGGGTTTGACACCCAGTGGCTGAACTAGTTATTGCAATCTTGGATCAAACCAAGCGCTGGCAGGTTGCCAGATTGAGGACAAGAGCAAGTGATTTGAACTGTGTTCTGAAATAAAAGCAACGGCACCCGATAGAAGGAATATTTTCCATATTAAAAAGGAGTTTTTGTCCTAACCAAAGCATTGATATATTAGAAAGGGCTTCTATTTCTCACAGGTGAACAAAAGAAAACTGACAATGATCACCTCAGGTAAACCTCATGTGCTTTATTCAGTGTTAAATGCCAACAATGTGAGTTTGAATGTCATTTTTTATGACATTTATTGCCAAATACTCAAAGCAGAACACCTCAAATCTTGAAAAGAAAATACTGTTTAAAATTGAACTTTACAAATGAACAGATAGGAGTGATTCAGAATGTTCATTTAAAAATGTTAAATATGCATTAATTAGATTATAAACCTTACATTTCGTGAGTAAGTGCATATTCTGTGCTTCTGAATGGCTGTATTTAAATTTCTGTCATGTTTCGTCTGGCCAACAGCCAAATTGCTCATCTTGTCATGAAGCGTGTTGCTAGGACACGCGGTTACAATGTAACCTGCTCATTTAATGTTTATGTTCGTATTATTTATATTATTTGCTAATTAATAACGTCATGTGGAACTCTGAATCTGCATCTCATTTCGGAGTTTGCTACTGTCCACTGGAAGTCGCATTCCGGTCACAGATGCATGCTTTCAGAGCCCTTCTGAATGAAAGAATGAATAAAATATGTGGTTTTCCACCAAGTCAACCTGGAGTGCTGAAATATAATTGGCTAAACTGGCATCCGGCAGGTTAAAAATACCAAAACAAAGACAGCGGTTCCGGCACAGAAAACACATTTTCAAAGCAGAATATCTGATTTTCTACAATGTTTTTTAGATAAGTATTTTCATGTAGCATGTTTCTTTAACAACTTGAAACATATTACGCTTTTTTATGCTTTAGATCAAAAACTTACATCACTTTTAAAAGTCCTGTGTGGAGAATCCAGTGAACTTTCTCATTAGTGATTACAGTGGTCATAAATTGAACTACAACAACAATCATGTACAGTACTGTACACATAATGTACAAGATATTATCCATGATTAAAAGTATTAAAAAAAAAAAAGATTTTGCAGGGATTCAAAACTCTCTTGAAATGATCTTTGAATGACAAATTATCTCAACATAAAAATCACTCTTTAGGCTTTAAGTTTTCTTACAAGCTATTTACACATTGGCAATTCTAAATACATGTATATATATATATATATATATATATATATATATATATATATATATATATATATATATATATATATATATATACACAAATTGGTGAGATGTATGATGAATAATACTTTACCAACATGCATTCCTAAATTCATGTCACCCCATTTAACTTCAACTAAACAGAAATGACAATTGGCACGGTGGCTCAGTGGTTAGCACTGTCGCCTTACAGCAAAAAGGTCGCCGGGAGACTCTTCCAGTTGGCATTTCTGTGTGGAGTTTGAATGTCCTCCTTGTGTTTGCGTGGGTTTCCTCTAGGTGTTCCAGTTTCCCCCACAGTCCAGAGACATGCGCTATAGGTGAATTAACTAAAGTTTATAGGTGAACTAAATTGGCCATAGTGTATGGGTGTTTCCTAATACTGCGTTGTGGCAGGAAGGGCATCTGCTGCGTAAAACATATGGCTAAGCTAAAGTAAAATGAAGGAATGACTATATATAAACCTGTACTTGGAAAAAATTTATTGCATCCAAAAAAAAAGTTGTGGCATATACAGTATGTGTCTGTACTGGGTGTGTGTGTGTGTGTGTGTATATATATATATATATATATATATATATATATATACACATACACACATATATATATATATATATATATATATATATATATATATATATATATATATATATATATATATATATATATATATATATATATATATATATATACATACATATATTTATATACACATACATATATATATATATACATATATATATACACGTGTATGTATATATATATATATATATATATATATATATATATTAACATTTAGATATAAACTATAAGGATATATTCTACAAATTATATATACATTTGAATATCTATGTTACAAAATTGTTTTGTATAGTTTTATTTTCTATGCAGGGTGGCATAGTGGGTAGCACTGTCACCTCACAGCAAGAAGGTCGCTGGTTCGAGCCTCGGCTGGGCCGGTTGACATTTCCATGTAGCGTTTGCATGTACTCCCCGTGTTCACGTGGGTTTTCTCCGGGTGCTCCGGTTTCCTCCACAAGTCCAAATGCATGCGCTATATTGTGGGTGAATAAGGTATGCTAAAATTGTCCTTATGTGTGTTAAAGGGAGTGTATGGGTGTTTCCTATTGATGGGTTGTGGCTTGAAGGGCATCCACTGCGTAAAACATATGCTGGATAAGTTGGCGGTTCATTCCGCTGTGGCGACTCCAGATTGATAAAGGGACTAAGCCGAAAAGAGAATACATGAATGAATGAATGTTTCTATGCATGTGTGTTTATCACATATGGATCATAAATATATATAATGCACACGCATATATTATGTCAAAACAAACTTTTATTTTGGATGCAAATATTCACAATTACTCTTTGCCAAAAATTGCAATTGACAAAAAGCTAAAATTAAAACTTATAATAAAAGTAAAAACTGTAATATTCTACACAATACACTGCTTTATGATAACAACACAGAACAACTCTGGAAAATGTTTGATAAAATAAGTTTATGTCTAGAGCTCAGTGTGTGTGTGTGTGTGTGTGTGTGTGTGTGAATATTGCTTGTATATTTAACTAATTTCTTACTTTTGCTAAAGATAAACACAAGGACCACAATAGTATTATACTGCCGGGAGCTATGTATTTTTTAAAAACGATGTGGAATTTATTTATGCATGTTCAGCATGATTTAGATGTCCAGGCTAGGCATTATAATGGTGTCATAAATAATAAAGAAGCATAATCTTGAGGAAGGAGTAATACAGAGTTTGCCGCATCAATATCTATAGACCAAAGGCTTGGAAAGTTGGGCTTGAATACTTCAGTCATGCTTTTTGTAACCTAAATAACTGCAACCTCTAGGGTAAAGTTCAGATTTCTAAAAATCTCTTGCTGTGAAATGGCATGATTTTCTGCAAGGACTGTTTTTAAAGACTATTTAAGGCTACTGGAAACTACAATCTGGACTGGTTTCCCATATGTGAATATTTTTGGGTGGCTTCAGATGTTATAAAAACCCTTGCCGTATGAGCAGACAACTTTACTGGGTTTACATGCAAATTGCCATTTCTGCATGTCATTTTTCAGCCTTTACGTGCACTGAAAATAAATATTCATTGGAATTTTACATTTTTTTTTTCAAGATAAGTGGTTGCAAATGACTAATATGGGCTGAATTTAAACAAACAAACTAAATTTAGTAATGCTCAACTTAATGTGTTTGTGTAAATGCAGCCCAAATTGATTATTTTCAAGCACTTACCTTAAAAAAAGTTGTAACTAATGAATCATATTTTTCAGTGTGTACGATTGTTAAGAAAGCTGCACAACATATTTTTGCCATCAGGGGGTTAAACGGCACTCTAAGGAGTTTTAATTGTCATGAAGGTCTGTATGCATCTGAAATAACAGCGTTTGTGGCAGTCCAGTACATGCACTCTTCAGCAAGGCTGTTCAGAGTATAAATAACACTGGAAATGACAGAGGCAGGAAAAGCCACATCGCCGGGTTCATTTGAAGTGGATTGGTGCCACTAGGCTGATGAGCACGTAGATCTGCAGGCCATCTCCACCCTCTCTCTCTCTCTCTCTCTCTTTCTCTGCGTTTTCCCTAGCAGGCCTCAAAAAAGTGCTCTCTAACTATTTTAATTACCTGAAACCAGCCTAGTACAGCCTCTCATTTTACTCAGACCTCCCCCAATATTTAAGATCCACGCCAGCACACCTCGGCTCTCCAGCTTCAGGACCAGTTTACTGCCGGATTGAGCTACCGTAGATTCCTCTGTTGGATAAGGAACTCAACAAGGTACTGTAAGAACAAATATAAACAAATTTATTTTGTAAATTTTTATTTTGTTTATTGATGTAACAATATAATCCTTGCATGTTTCGCTATGTTTCACAATGTTTACCTTTAAGTAATTAAATGATATTCTACAGGTGGTTTAAAAGACCTACCACACTAACAAAAATCCAGAATTTGTCCCATACATGAGCTTATTTTTTGCTATTTTGACTGCTATACCATCATAAACTGTGACAATAACCCATCGAAGGCTTTAAGATAAAATTTGAAGTAACTGAAACCATCTTTCTCTACTGACCTACATTGTTGTTAAATGGAGAAACATTTTACCTGTAGCCTTAATTCTTAATCTTCGACCTCATTCTTGAAAGAAAAAATGACCAATGAAAAGGTGTGAAGCTCCTATAGTGACCCATAATCAAGTTAATTTTAATACTAATAGTTGGGCTGTTTTAGTTATCCATGTAGTTATCCAAATCATGAAGCTCATCATCATCATTATTTTTATGTTTTCATTGTTTATTAATTAAATCGCCAAAATTCAGACTGGGTAAAGTTGTACTGGCCAGTTTGGTATTTGCCTAATAAGTGAAAATTAGTTTTTTTTTCTAATAATATTTAATGTAATCATTTTTTTCATATTTATTTAGTCTAAATATTTAGTGAATATTATTGGTAACGTTACATCAAAAACTGGTTCTGGTGACCAACCGAACCTAATTCAGCTAAAATTGTCCTTAAAATGTCACTAAATGGAGTAGTTAATTAAATAGAAAATGAGAGAAATAACTGCAAAAAGTACCACCCCTTTCACCTGACTAGCTAAGGGCCTGCAAGTGTAACCGTTCTTCACTCATTTTCCGTTTGACTTTGAATTAGAATTTTTTTCCCTCCCTCAAGCTCCTATACAGAAAATGTCGAACTGAACAAACATCATGAATATTTAATGAGGTAAACGCTGTTCCGTTTATGCTTGGTTGTTTGTTTGAAGCATATTTTCATATACTTCGATTAACCCAGGGTTAACACGTTTAAAACAGCACTGTGCTAAAATTTAAACTATATGTATTAGCAGATTAGCTCTCGTTTCAGTTTGACGCTGGTTGTTTGTTTAGTGTTCTTTTAACCACCAGCTACAAAAATTGTGTGAAACATATGGTTAAAACGTATTTAAAAAGACAATAACAATGTGCAGTGTGTAAAAAAGCTCATTAAAAGATAATCCTGAGTTATATATGCATTTCTTCGAGTTTAATTGCATTTGACATGTTGATTTGTCCCACAAGCCTTATGAATATTAAACGAAGTAAACACTGTTTGTTGATCCGAAGCATCATTTCATACGTCAGGGTTAAAATGGTGCAAACCATTTTGTAACGTTCTTTAACTGGGGTTAACTACATGAGTTTATACACAGTGTGCTAAACGCCCAGTATTTTGCTATCTAATAATCATTTTTTAATGATTGTGTGTTAAAGTGGCAGAGCATCAGTGGTTCTGTCTAATAAGAACTTGGATAGCTGCTAACGTATTTAATGGAGACATAATTACTGTTTAATGAAATGATTTCATGGAAGGCCTAATGTGATACTTTATCATGTAAGTAAGACTAATCATTCATTATGTGTTCTTGTATCACTTGCTAATAAACCACATCATCAAAAGTGCCTTTTGTTAAGTCATCCTATATGCATAGCCTATCGAAGATTAATCCCAGCAGGCACACAACATTATATGACATTAATATTAGGTTGGAGTAGGGTCATGACATCAGGTGACCAAAATTCAATGTCTAATCAGCATGTAAGGATGTTTTTTGATGTTCTATAACGACGTCAAATGATGTTGATATTTAATTGAATTTAGTTTCTGTTGGAAAGTGACCAAATTCAAAATCGAGTTAAACATCTTAAACCAATGTCATATTGACATCAAATACTTACATTTATTCTGTTGGAATGTTCAATTAATTCCATGCTTGTTCAATAATAAAGGTCAGGAGAGGTTATTCTTCAATGATTAACATATGAGCAATTTATTGGATGTTAGCAATTTATTGGATACAAATGAATAATATGATTTACAGAATTCTGTTATCCTCAATATAATGCAAGATTTACATTCAGGAGGTGCGCAACAACTTTTATTTCCTGACCTAAACTTATTCACCTTATTCTGTCGAGCGGGCGCTGCCATTTGAATCTTTTTGTCTCGCGACTTCCGGTCACATTCACTTCCATTCACTTTTTGTCGTTAACAACTGCTCGTTACGCTGCTTGATGTTGCAATTTAATATTTTCTTATTATATTATGCTACTTGGTCTGTGTAGTCATGCAAACATTTGTTTGTTGAGCAAGTAGTTTGGCCATTTTCTGCCGTTTATTATTCCTAGTCATTTCTCCCATAGGCGACTGAATCGGAAGTTCTAAGACAATCGCGAAAACAGGCGCACTTCCGCATTTTAGAATAAGGTCAATATAGGCAGCTGAAATTAACAGGTGGAGTTCGGAAGTGTTCGTCATTTATCAATCATTCATCGGTTGTTACGACCCTGGTCTAGGGTTAAGGCTGCAACATAAAAGAGCAACCGAAATATAAAATTTACTTTTACGACCCTTTTGACCCGGGTTTCTTTGTCTTTTTTTTTTGTCTTTTTCTTTTTTTATCGCCAAAAAAAAAAAAAATACTAAACATAAAGTACACACTAACTAAACACCTAAATGAAACTTACAACACCTAGTAAAATAACAGAAATAAAAAGACAAAATCTACACCTACCTCCCTGACTAAGAACAAAAACAGGAGAAAATATTTATAAAAAGAAAAGGGTGGCATCTACCCCCTAAAAAACAAAAACAAAATAATAGGAAGGGGAAACACGGATGGACATGCAACACAAAGTCAAAACTTATACAACAGCATGGAAAACACAATCAACCCCAAAATCGGCCCCAAAAAAAACAGATGAAAAATGATTAAATTAGTGGAATAATTTTTGTTTAGCAAAACACATATACAAAGAACTCAATTTAGACAACTTTAAAGGTGAATTTCTCAATATTTAAAGGTATATTTTCGTTGTCTCTCAGATTCCAGATATTCTAACAGAAATTTCTCAGCCAGATATTGATTTATCACAACAAACCACACATTAATGGAAGCTTATTTATTCAGTCTTCAGATGAAAACTACACTTGGCAGGTTTTGTGGTTTAACGTCCTTTTTTTCCACACTGTATAATAGATGTTAATAGATACCAAATTTCAACATTGTACAGTATATATATATTTTTTTAAACAGTAGAGTTTAATGCTTTTAATTTTATTTTTAAGTTGTGCATGTTTACATTTTCAATCTCTCTCTCTCTCTCTCTCTCTCTCTCTTAAATGGATTTGTTTTATTTTATATACTGATTTATACTGCATGGGCTGGTATAAGATTCTGACGGTATGATAACAAATATCATTGTTTCACGGTTTTGCGGTTATGTGATTACTGTTCTAAAATATATTCTTTTTGAATCTCTGGGTAAAAAAAAACTAAAACTTTTTTTCTCCATTAAACACAGTATATATATATTTTTTGAGAAACATTTTAAATATTTTGTAACGGCAAACATGTCAGGCTAAATGAATTATTGACTTCTGTCTTCATTTGTTTCAAAAACAAAGTTTTTTTTTTACAATGTAAAATGATTACAATTTGAAATCTTTATTGCAGGAGATACTGTTGTAAATAAAACGTAAATAAAAAAATCGTACTCATACCTTAGGAACGGTATTGTAGAAAATTTTGCTGGTTTTGAAACCTTGACTTTTCCAAACCATGGTATACCTTGAAAACGGTTATCGTCCCATGCCTATGCATATGTAAAAAAGGTTACAAATTTCGGTTTGCTTTTCTGTTACCTTTCACAGCTGTAAGCATGTCTATCGCCAACACGGCTGCCCAAGCGATTCTCTCTGATGCCCTGCTGAAGGAAAGTAATGGGGACAATCGCATTCGACACCTGGAGCTGGATTTGCCATTGGATAAAGTCATCAAGTTCATTTCTGTGGGCCTGCCACTCCTTCTGGTGTCCATGGCCTTTGCCAGAGAGATTTCTATAGGTTAGCAGCTCTCTCTCTCTCTATTTCTCTCTCTCTCTCTCTCTCTCTCTCTCTAGTGTCCGTGCGGGAATCACAGGACATCAGAGCGGCTCTGGCACTGCAGTAATTTCACAAACTCTTGAGTTAATTGACTGACCATTAGCTTGAGGGTCGGGCTGATGGAGCGCTGGATGTAATTAGTGTTCATTTGAGGTGACAGCGCTATATCTACACTGCTTAGGAAGGAAAGTGATGAAGAAATTTGAGAATTAAGCATCTGCTAATGATTATTTGCAATTTATATGACATGGCAAGCCAACTGGAGTTCTTTTTGGGGAGACATCTTGAGTGACTAGTGACGATATGGGTGCCAGTTGCTGTTTATCCACCTTTTTCTGTCGCCCAGTGATACTTTGTGGTCATAACTTCTTAAACTGTGTGCAGTGAGGTGGCATATCCTCCATTTAATTTTCTTACAACTAAAATAGAGTAGTATTTTGGAGTATATTTTCCAAGAACGTAGATATGGCATAGATAGAGGGGACGTGTCCCCACCAATATTTACCAATTACAGAAATGTCCCCTCCTATAATTTAAGTGCCTTCAAAATAAAATAATGCTCCGTCAACCCTTAGTAATTTAAACATGCAGAAAGGGTTAAATCTCATTCTCTTCTCTGGTCCTCCCTCCCCTAAACACATAAGGACAGTGTCATTGGCTGGGCTTTTTTCTGCCATTCAGTGACTGACAGCTATAGTTACATTTGGATGTGAGAAGCTCCAAAACAAGGACATTTTCTAGTCCTTTACTGTGAAAGACATGGACATGGGGAGTTACTTTTCAAAGTAGCTTGTAAGTCACTTAAAGTTCACAGTAAAACTCTGAGTAAAATTTACAAAACTACTGTACTACTGACTTCAGTCACAGCCTTAAATGTAATACATCGAATCTCTCAAAATCTCAGCAGAAGATCAACTCGATTAATAAGCACTCCACAAACAGCAGCTTTACTTATTACTAACCCGTGTGCCTTATTACAAAGAGGGACCAAATACCCTCTGAACTGAGTAAATTTTACTCCGAGGAATTTGCTGTGTTCTCTGTCCACCGTAACATTATTAACCAAGACTGTGCAATTAATCAAAATTCAGGTTCAATTTTGGCCTCCATGACTTTGAAAAACAATGGATAAAACAGTTTAATTACATCACATGCCTCTTTAACGTTCTCTACATTCATACCTTGCACCTTGGAATGATAAGGTTCTATCTGCGTTCTGAATGATTTTGAGATATTGAGCTTCAAAGTTTTTGCATTCCATAGCACTATGTGTGTATGTGTGTAACATTTTTTTTTTATTAATATTCTTAAAATGTAAACAATTTAAAAATAATCCCATGATGTGAATAAGTTGTCATTTAATAAGAATATGTCAATAACTCACTTTTGACAAAAATGTCAGATAGAACCTTATAATACTAAAGCGACGACCTAAAGCCTGATTGCAGGTAAATCATGTAAATTGACTTTTGCAGTATGGGACGAGCTTCATTCATTGTTATTTGTATTATTAAGTGTTTAAAGCCTTGATTCTTTTTTCGCAATAGAGAATCTGTGCTGTATGAATGCGCTTTAAGGATGTACTGCATGTCCCCAACAAATGTGATTAGCAAATCTACGCCCTTGATATTTACTATAAAAACATAAAGTTCCTGCGGTAAATGCTGTAGTGTTTCTGAAGCTTACAATAGTAAATATTTATATTAGTAAATTGCAGTTTATTGTAGTAATTCTACTACACTTAGCTGTTATAAATGATTAGTTGACTCTACTTATAAAAGCTAGTAAATTTTTGCCTTAAAATTAATAAGTGAAACTTGTGCGTAATTTAGTAAATTTAGTTTATTCAACTTAACAGTTTCAAGTTACAACAGGTGTACTCACTTTAAGTAAAGTCAAAGTGTCGCTTTTATGGCAAAGAGTTACTCACATTTAAAGGAAAGTAACTACACTCAAGGCGCAACAGATAGTGCTGTCGCCTCACAGCAAGATAGTCGCTGGTTCTAGCCTCAACTGAGTCAGTTGGCGTTTCTGTGCGGAGTTGTAGACAACCCCATGGTCATGGTCTACTTCACTTTTTGTCTCAAGTCCACCGACGTACATGTCGAGCTACTGGACAAACTGGAAAAGCCGTCTATATGGAGGTAAGCGGACAGCTGGAAAAGGAATGCCGTCATACCACCCCATAGCATATGTTTTAAAGATAAAATACAGCGATACATAGCTCTGGCTAAATAATTCACGATCTCCAGAAATGTATATAGTGCAACATTTTCAGAATGAGTCTATGTTGACTAAATTCATGTCAAAATATCCAATGTAACATTATTTTCACAACAGATAAAATAAAGCACAAAATCAAACGCCCCTTTTAAGTGATTTGTTTCCATTATGTTCAGTAGACAATCCCCAAACATGAAGGCACAACCTATATTTTGTAAAAAGGTGAATAAAGGCCATTAGCGGTAGCATTGGTGGCAGTAGTGCACTTGGAGAGAGCTGTCTGTTTTGTGTAGGCAGTTGACTTTGAGGTTGCAATCAGTTCCTCTGGAGCTGGTCTGCAATCAGCTCACACAGATGTTAATTGGCATGAGGATGATTAAGAGAGACGTGCAGAGATGACAAGGGTCTGTAATTACAGTCAGCCTGCTCTTTCCCAGCTCTCTATTTCAGACTAACGAGGAGATATGCTAATTAAACGGAGACGTGCGAGGCTAGCAGACTCATTCTCTACGCCTCTGAGCGTGGTCTGACAACACTCAGGTGATTTGGTTAGGAGAGTACATCAACACTAACTTTACCGTGGAAAGATGATGTCATATGCTAATGGAGTTTGCAAAGGAGAAATCAAGTATGGGGGTTATAGTTGACGCATTGTTGTAAGCAACAGAACATTCATTCATTTAATTTCCTTTGGCTTAGTCTTTATTTCAGAGGTCGCCACAGCAGAATGAACCGCTAACTATTTCAACATATGTTTTACGCAGCGAATGCCCTTTCACACACACACTATGGCCAGTTTAGTTGATTAAACTCACCTAGCTCTGGGAAACCAGAGCACCCAGAGGAAACCCACGCAAATAAAAAGAAAACATTCAAACCTCAAACAGAATTGCCAGCTGGTCCAACCTGGACTCAAACCAGCGACCTTGTTGCTTTAAGACCACAGTGCTAAACACTGAGCCATCGTGCTGCCCATCAACACAACAAAAACAGATAATCATTATCCAGCATGAACTGTGTATTATTCAGTTTGTTTCATAAGACAAATATAATTCTCTAGAAAATGATCAGTTTATATTTATATATTTAATTTCGAAATAAAACATTCAGCATCACAGAATTGTATTTAGTTTTAACTTTTTATTTAAAAATACATAAAAATATCATTTTATTTCAGCTAAATGGCAAGGAAGTATTTATATTTAATTCAAATGAAAAAATAAAACGGATGAAACTAAAATCATACTTGGGGTATATACAGTACATTCTGAAAGTATTCGTAGCTCTTCACTTTTTCCACTTTTTTATGTTACAGCCTTCTTCCAAAATGGATAAAATTGATTTATTTCCTCATAATTCTAAACACAATACCCCACAATGACAATATGAAAAAAGATTTTTTGAAATTGTTGCAGTTTATTAAAAATAAAAAACCTGTAAAATCACATGTACATAAGTATTCACAGCCTTTGCCGTGAAGCTCTAAATTGAGCTCAGCTACATTCTGTTTCCACTGATCATTCTTGAGATGTTTCAGCAGCTTAATTGAAGGTCACCTGTGGTAAATTCAGTTGATTGGACATGATTTGAAAAGGCATACACCTGTCTATATAAGGTCCCAGGGTTGACAGTGCATGTCAAAGCACAAACTAAGCATGAAGACAAAAGAAATTGTCTGTCGACCTCTGAGACAGAATTGTCTCGATGCACAAGGCTGGGGAAGGTTACAGAAAAAATTCTGCTGCTCTGAAACTTCCAATAAGCCCAGTGGCCTCCATCATCCATAAGTGGAAGGTGTTTGGAACCACCAGGACTCTTCCTACAGCTGGCCGGCCATCTAAGCTGAATGATCGGAGGAGAAGAGCCTTAGTCAGGGAGGTATATATATATATGCCACTTTAAACTATTAAAAATGTCAATAAAACTCACTTTTTTACTTTCAAGTTCAAAAGTTGTTGGAAGAAGGATCAAAGTCCGATAATGCAACTAAAATAAATAAGGAAAAATAAAAACATGAATTACAAAATACAGAAAACTGCTAATTTACGGATATTTTAACAGCGTAAGTAAGTATATGTTTGTATGTGTGTATTTCGTATAAATCTATATGTCCATAATAACCTGAGAGTTTGAGTGTGGTCTCAGACTTTTGGAGCCAACTATATAAATTTTCATAAGTAGATCACGATTAAAACGTTAAGGAAACTCAGATGTCTATTAATATCTCTGCTGGTTTGCTATCATGTAATTAGCAGAGATGTTCTGCAGCTCAGTTGTCTATAATAGCGGTGGGTGTGGGGCATCTTGGGTTCAGGCAGTAAATTGAATGTTGACTGTAGGTTTTGGAGAGCGGCACACACGTTTAACTGGTGCAGCTGGGTCACACCCTCTCACCCAGCCAGCAAAATCTCTTCCAGATGGGTGTTTCTTGGTGGTTTCAGGATCTGTAGATGGAGCTTTATTACAGACGTTACCACCCAGCTCTTGGCCAGCTTTTCTCCACTTATACAGCAACAAGTGATGCTGGAACACTGTCATTTCTGCCTCAGCATGTTCATTTTCTCTGCTTCTTCCTCCAGGCCCACAGATTAGCTGCTTTCCTCCCAATAACTTCACAGTGAAGCAGGCAGCCTATGTGGACACGTACTGCTGGGACTCGCTCATGCACCACGAGTTTGACACCGATGGAAACATTGAGGAACGCTCACTGTGGGTTCATAAAGTGAGTAAGAAATGTACAATCACAGTTTTTGTTTTTTTTATTTATATAAAAAAGTCATTAAATGGAGATGAAATGAAAGCTTTTTTTGAGGTTCTTGCTTTTTTTTTTTATACTTAGACCGGGACACACAAGTGTTTTATGTGGACTTTAAGACGATATTTTAAACTGCGAACTGACTTGCAGTGAAATCAATAGCCAGAAGTTTGAATATGAATTAGAAAAAAAACTCTTTATCTCTTCTTTTTTTAATTTCATGTTTATTTGTGTCCATATTAAAACTTTTGACCGTTCATTCATTCATTTTCTTGTCGGCTTAGTCCCTTTATTAATCTGGGGTCGCCACAGTGGAATGAACCGCCAACTTATCCAGCAAGTTTTTATGCAGCGGATGAACGCAGGGAGAACATGCAAACTCCACACAGAAACGCCAACTGAGCTGAGGCTCGAACCAGCGACCTTCTTGCTGTGAGGCGGCAGCACTACCTACTGCGCCACTGCTTCGCCCCACTTTTGACCATTTTAGACAAATTAAATAGAATTGCCTATAAATAAAACTATAATATAATAAATATATAAATAAAAATATAAATAAATCAGTGGCTAAATGAATATTTTCTTTTATTTTTACGTATTATTATTATTATTATTATTATTATTACTTAAATATATTAATTAAGTAAATATTTAAATTAAGTAATTTAAGTAATAATATTTTTTATAATACCACACATTTTGATCCACAAGATAATTACTATAATTATTATGCAAATATTTAAACAAATGAAAAAATGTTAAGAAATATTTTACAGAAAATGTAAGTAAATGTTAATATAATAATAATAATAATAATAAAAATAGTAACAACAACAATAACAATAATAATAATAATAATAGTAATAATAATAATAATAATAATAATAATAAGGTGACACAGTGGCACAGTAGGTAGTGCTGTCACCTAACAGCAAGAAGGTCACTCGTTCGAGCCTTGGCTGGGTCAGTTGGAGTTTCTGTGCGGAGTTTTCATGTTCTCCCTGCATTTGCGTGGGTTTCCTCCGGGTGCTCCGGTTTCCCCCACAGTCCAAAGACATGCCGTACAGGTGAATTGGGTAGGCTAAATTGTCCATAGTATATGTATGTGTGCGTATGTATGAGTGTGTATGGGTTTCCCAGTGATGGGTTGTGGCTGGAAGGGATTAATAAAGGCATTAATCCGACAAGAAAATGAATGAATGAATAAATAATTAAAATAATAGTAACAATAATAATAATAAAATAACAACAATAACAATAATACACAATAAAGGTGAATGAATGAATGTATGAATGACTCAATGAATTATAATTCATTCATTCATTCATTTTTCTTCAGCTTAGTCCCTTTATTCATCACTGTTCACCACAGCAGAATGAACCACCAACTATTCCAGCACGTCTTACACAGTAGATGCCCTTCCAGCTGCAACCCAGTACTGAAAAACACCCATACTCTCACATTCACACACTCATACACTAAGGCCAATTTAGTTTATTCAATTCACCTACAGTAAACCTGCATGTTTTTGCACTGTGGGGAAAACTGGAGCACCTGGAGAAAACCCACGCAAACACTGGGAGAACTTGCAAGCTCCACACAGAAATGCCAACTGACCCAGCCTGGACTCGAACCAACGACCTTCTTGCTGTGAGGCGACAGTCATAACCACTGATCCACCATGTCGCTAATGCATATTAATATACTGAGTCACTATATTTGTCTTGACTATTTACTTTAGATAAATGTTGTGTTGTTTTTTTGCAGATGTTTCCATACTCCTTATTGGTGATGGCCATGATGATGTACCTGCCGGCTCTGATCTGGCGCTATCTGGCAGTCCCCAGCCTGACCTCTGACCTGTTTTTCATCATTGACGAGTTGGACAAATCATACAACCGCTCTGTCCGTCTGGCCCAAAACATCCTGGACCTGAAAGAGCATTCAGAAAGCGCTCTGCAGTTCCAGACTGAGCTCGAGAGGTACTTATGAACAGTTTTACTTCTCATTTTAAGGTGAGACACTACTGATGAATAGGAGGAAAAACAAACTAGTATTAATCACCATACTTCACATTACATTACAGATTGTAAAAAAATTTTTAGAATACAATTTTTCTAAAATGCTATTTTTAAATTAGTTTAAATTAGACAGTATGCGGCAAGTTGGCTCAGTGGTTAGCACTGTCGCCTTACAGCAAGAAGGTCGCTGGTTGGAGTCCCAGCAGGGCCCGTTGGCATTAACTATGTGGAGTTTAAAAGTTCGCCTGGGGTTTCATCCAGGTGCTCCGGTTTTACCCACAGTCCAAAGACATGCACTATAGGTGAATTGGATGAACTAAACTGAGTGTAATGTATGTTTGTAAATAAGAGAGTGTATGGGTGTTTCCCAGGGCATTATGTAATCAAATGTACATTAATGTGGCTATATTTCTAGCATGGAAATTGAAACATCGAACAAAGTGGTAATCAAAAGTGTTTTCATTTTTGCACATATGTTTCCATAACAACAACGCAATTCAGAATATACTGCAATCAGCAAAAAAAAAAAAAAAGAAAAATAAATGAAATAAATTGTTTACACAGAAATCAGACAAATTTCATTTGAACACCTGTAAAACCCTTCACAATACAAAGAATATAAATATAACTATACAGTGTGTAAAACTTAAGTGCTGTTTGGAGATTTATGGTTCAATACAGAAGAAAAAATATTCTAATGTAATTAAAAACTTGCTGGATAAGTTGGCGGTTCATTCCGCTGTGGCGACCCCGGATTGATAAAGGGACTAAGCATGAATGAATGAATATATATATATATATATATATATATATATATATTGCATTTTAATTGTATCACAGATTCAAAGCCACAATGGAGAGAATTACTTGTAATAATTAGGTTAGTATATTATTATACTTAAGACATAAACAAACATATAAACAATAAATAAACATATTACTGTATGTATGTATGTATGTATGTATATATATATATATATATATATATATATATATATATATATATATATATATATATATATAATAATTTTTTTTCTGAACATACCATGCAGACATCAAACAGAAACTCTGCAAGGGGTTTAAAAAACTATATTTCTGAAACGAATCATTCAATTGTTTAGCCCTCTGACCCTTGGATAGTTTTAAAACCTCTACATACAGTTGAAGTCAGATTTGTTAGCCCCCCTTTGAACTTAAAAAAAAAAAAAAAAATTTAAGCCTTTAAATGTCACTTTAAACTTAAGTGTCTTGAAAAAATATCTAGTCAAATATTATTTACTGTCATCATGACAAAGACAAAATAAATCAGTTATTAGAAACTATTATGATTAGAAATGTGTAGAAAAAAAACTTCTCTCCGTTAAACATAAATTGGGAAAAACAATAAACAGGGGGGCTAATAATTTTGACTTCAACTGTAGGTGGCAAACTGCTTTTTAAAGACAATCAAATGTGGAGCTGTTTTCAAAAATTTGCATTTATGAATGAAGATTTTAAGTAAAATAAGTAAACAATTTGAAGTCATCATCTTTGTTGTTCAAATGTTTTCCAACAAATGTCCCAACAAATATAAGGAAACATTTAAATTGTTTCATCCAGTTGACCAGAAAAGATTAAGCACATTACAATGACGAATTAGATGTTTAACCGTTTCAATATCACTATTGCAGAACTGGCAAACATTACAAATCACATTAAATCTTTTTCTCAGAAACTCCTTTGCAGGCTAAAAATCATACATCATTTTAAAATGCACTTCTTTATATTTTGGAGGAAAAGGAAATGTCAAATATTTGCATCTAATTTTCTTAACGAAATTCTTATGGCCTTTGAAAGTGATCATAATTGAAATCTACACGACAAAAGAAAATTAGGATGTAAAAAATAAACAAAGCAAATCTAGAGTGTTCCGCAGTGTCATGCATTAAAAGCAAAGTGTGTTCTTTAGATGCATAAAACAATGTATTACTATTATTATTATTAATTTTATCTCTTCAGAGCCAAACGCAAGCGATACTTTGAGTACCCCCTGCTGGAGAGATACATGCAGTGCAAACATGGCTCCTACTTCCTGGTCAGCATGCTGTTCCTGCGAGGGTTCCTCCTCCTGACCTTCATGTCCGCCTCGTGCCTGTACCTCATCTACTTCCACCTCTCTTCATTCCTACAAGACGAATTCAGCTGCTTCGTGCGGACCGGCCTCCTCCGCGACCAGCCATGGGTCCCAGAGCTAGTTCAGTGTAAAATGACCGGTCTACTTGTGTTTCAGGTCATTAGTGTGGCTAACGGAGCCGTCTATGTGCTGCTGGCTCCTATTGTCCTCTTCAGCCTGCTTCGATTGTTTTGCTGGGACACCACCTTTCTTTCCCTGTACGAAGTGCTTCCTGGACTGGGGCTGATCAGCGGTCAGAAATTGGGCTGCCCACTTAATGACCTCAATGTTTTGCTCCTGTTTTTGCGCGCCAATGTAGCACAGCTGCAGTCGTACAGCCGTCTAAGGGCCATCTGCTCCCTTGCACCTCCTCGACTGAAGGGCGCTAAAGGCGTCCTGACGGAGGAACAGGCAGAGGAGATGCTGGAGACCGCAGAGGAGCTGGAGGAGGAGATGAGGGAGGCCAGAGAGGAGGGAAAACTCAATCTGGTGGACATCATGACTGTCCTGGGAGCAGCTCGAGGAAATGCAGTCAACTGTCCAGAGCAGCGCCCTCTTGTGGAGCCTGACATGACGCTCGGTACAGTCACACTCATCTATGTACTTAAACGCATCTTGCTGGTGGCCATTTTTGTGGCTGTCATTTGGGACGTTCAGAAAATCATCAAGTGATGGAGAGATATTTAACATTTGAAGATGAGCATTTGTGTTTCTACTGTGACTGAACATCTTTTTTTGTTATTTGTTTGCATATAATGTGGAAACCCATATTGTATATTATGACCTATTGTGAAATAGTTGAAATAATTTAAATGGGTTTCTAACATATTTCCATTACCTATTTTAGTAAATTAGAAGTCTGTATGATCATTTTCAAATTAATAGTTCTCCCAAAAATGAAAATTCTGCCATCGGTTGCTTTAACTCAAATCTTTCCAAACCGATGTATAATTTATTGATAATGTCATAGTTTTAATGTAAGTCATTATAATTGTTGCTTTATGTGTTTTACATTATTAAGCTGACATCATTACCACTTTGCAAAAAATAAATAATTAAATAATAATAATAATAATAATAATAATAATAATAATAATAATAATAATAAAAATAATTAGTATGAGCCTGTTACACTCTTGGAAATAAAGTTACAAAAGCGGTCTGGTACCTTTTAAAAAGAACACATTTGTACCTAATTTTTTGGTGCCTCGAAAGCATATATTTGTACTTAAACATTTTATAAGGTACATTTTTGTACCTTTTAGGTACTAATATGTACTCTTGAGGTATTAATAAGGACCCTTTAGGTACAAGTGTATAGCTTTTAAAAAGGTACCATCCCAGTGACAGCTCATTCATTCATTTTCAACCACTTTTCAGCAGTCTTAGGAGAGAACCCCAGACTTCCCTTTCCCCAGACACTTCCTCCAGCTCCTCTGGTGGGATCCCAAGGCATTCCCAGGCCAGCCGAGAGATAGTTCCTCCAGCGTGTTCTGGGTCCTCCCTGAGGTCTCCTCCCAGTGGAACATGCCTGGAACACCTCCTTAGATATGTATCCAGGAGGCATCCAAAACAAATGCCAGAGCCACCTCAGCTGACTTCACTCAATGTGGAGGAACAGCGGCTCTACTCTGAGCTCCTCCCAGATAATATAGCTCCTCACCATATCTATAAAGGTGCGCCCTGCCACCCTGCGAAGGAAACTCATTTCGGCTGCTTGTATCCAAGACCTTATCCTTTTGGTCATGACTCAAAGCTCATGACCATAGTTGAGAGTAGGAATGTAGATTGAGCGGTATATCGAGTGCTTTGCCTTTAGGCTCAGCTCCTTCTTTACCACAACGTACCGATACATCGTCCGCATTACTGCTGCCTCTGCTCCAATCCACCTGGCAATCTCACATTCCATCCTTCCCTCAATCATGAACAAAATCCCAAGTGACAGCTCTCGTATCTTTATTTTTGAGAGTGTAGAATACTAGAATGACCCTGTAATTCATGTGATGAAAGCGATAAAGTAATATATATATTTAGACAGTTAATCATACCCCTGGGTCAGCTGATTCGAATGTTATCACTCGATTGAATGGGCGTTATCAATGGTATCAGCTGATAGATTTGGGCCAGTAGGGGCTTTCTGCACCCACTGGTAGGCTCAGAAGGCTGTTATCATCCATCCACATGGTTAATCACCTATTTTATTGATCACAGAATTATTTATATTATTTATAAAATTTCTCATTACTTGTATTTTATTAACGTCTACCCCTACCCCAACTCTAAACCCAACCCAACAGAAGGCCCCTACTGCCCCTTATCTATCAGCTGATAACCACTGATAACATCCATTCAATCCATTCCCACCATTCAATGAGAACATTTTAAATTGGTGGCCTAATAAAATATTACAGTCAGCACAAAACACGAGATTAACATGGACTTAATTTTTACCCATGTCCCATCTTTAGTCAAAAGTATTTATTAGTAAATGAATCAGCATTTGTAAATAGATCATTTGAGTGAACTTTTTGTTGAATAACTCATTATAGCCCCACCTACTTGTGGTTTTAAATGTCATATTTAATCATCCATAGCAGGTCTAAAACAAGCTGCAATATTACATTAAAATTTTAATTACCATTATCTCAGAAAGTCTTTAAAAAGTTGTAAAATCCATCTTAAAATAAATTCATGAGTCACACTGTTTATCCTTGTAAATAGACAGGTTTGCTTTACTTGATATTGATTCATATTTCAATGTCTTTAGAACATTTTTAGCAGTTTATCTTGACCAAAACCTTTAGGCCAGTGTGAGGGTAAGTAAATGATGAACCAGTTTTCATTTTAGGATGAGCCATATCGTTAATATATGTGATCTGTATTACCAAAATTATACACACAGAATTAATTTAATATGTTCTAAAGGAGGCCTAAAGAAAAAAAAAAAGTTTTAGCATCCACAAATGTGCACTTTATGTTACAAAAAAGTCAACATCCAAAAACTGATGCCCCTAACAGCAACTCTCTGTCTCTTTACAGAGCCAAACCAGCAGGGGTACCATGAGTTGAAGGAGACCACAACATGCTGTTATGCCTAAAGCAGCAGCAGCCAGTGGACTGAAGCAGCTCTGTCAGACTCTAGAGAACAGCTAAACCACTGAGGTGAAATAAAGATGAAGACAGTCACTAGAACTCCTTATTCATAGTCCAGACTCATAATAAAAAGTCTGGATTTAAAACAATCCCTATGGATAAAATACACAAATCAGCTCAGGGATAAAAACCCAAAGTCTGTATTGACAATTGAAAAAAAGCCTCCTATATATCCTACCATACTTAAACATGAGGACTTTTCTTTATTTATTCTTTTGCATTCTTATTATCTGATGTGTGGATTCCCAATTTCTTTAAAAACTGGATTCTTTACTTGATCTTTTGTTCTGTTTTGTAAATGCTAAAATAAAATGAGTTTTTATTTGTGTTTTCTGTGTTCATTTCAATAGTACACAATAAATATAAATGATATTTGAAGAATTACATGAAAATTACACTGAAAAAAAAAAAAAAAAACGCTGAGTCAGATGTTGCTTTATTGTTTCAGATATTCGATTTATTGTTTTATTTTCAGAAAGTGTGTCCAAACAAGTTTGTTGGGTTTTTTTTTCTGGACTTTAAATGCATCTTGGCCATTGCAGTGCAGTATATGGAGGACAAGACAGATACAATTCTCTTAATTTGGGTTCTGAGGATGAACAACAGTCAGAGTGGGATTGAAATGACATCAATGTGAGTAATTAATAACATCATTTTCATTTTTGGGTGAACTGATCCCTTGAAAGAGCTCCAAACATTTAAAACGGTACACTAAATGCTGAACTTTGTTCTATTCATAAACATCGGGCGGCAAAGGTATGGAGTCAATCTAGGACCATATATACTTGCAAAATAAAAATAAAAATAAAGTATTGAGCAATAAATAAATTAATAAATGCAAATCTCCAAATAATTACAAAGCAAAAATAAAAATTTGAGAAATAAAAATTAATTTAGCTAACAAAATAAAGAATTTGGCATGGTAAGTTGCGTCACTTCACTCCCATAAAAGAATTTTCTTGGGGGCATCATAGGATAGCACAGCATGCATGGAATACACACCTTAAAATCTCGCCAGAAATCCAAGTACTTCTTGCATACTGATTTTCGAATTCTATGAATGCAGACATATTACTCAGCTCACATTCTGATTTTAGCGTTCTATATAGTATGGAAGTATGCGATTTGCGTGATGCAAGTATGCGTGACCCAGCCTGTGTCTCTAGGTGATGACGTCTCTTAAATGGGAGCCGGTCTGGGCCTGAGTAAACACCCAAGTTCGCTTGACTCCGCCCTCTTGTCAAATCAGGGCCACAAAGTAATAACACGCAGAAACGTGAAGTGCAAAATGAAAACAGCATCACAAACTCACGGTGTCTAAAAGGCAAATCCAAATGAGAATTACAACTGACTGACGGGTTTTGTAAAGGCAATGCTATTAAAATGTTTTGTGTACGCATAGTTTTTTTAAATTTTTTTTTATTGCAAATGGTTTATTTTATTTGCAGTTCTTTTTTTTGTTTGCAAATTTCATTTTTATTTCTCAAAACTTAATTTTCCCTTTGCAGTTCTTTATTTTTGTTAGCAAAATAAATGTTTATTTCTCAAAAACATGATTTTTGTAGAATTGTATTTATTTATTAATTTTTTTCACTAAACTTTAACTTTTGTTTGCAAATTTTTCTTTCGTTTTGCACGTATACATATATGGCTCTAGAATGACTCCATACAAAGGTTGTTACGTTTTAATGAATACACAAACATTGACTTTGAAAAAGTCTTCGCACTTTATTCAGTGGAGTAAAGGCCCAGCGTCCCTTCTATCATTTACCATCATCAGCCTCGTCCCGTTTTTTTTTTTCGCCGTGGCTCATTGAAAGTCTGTTTGGAGAGATGCTGCTTGTTCCCCTGCCCAGTCCATCTGCTGCCCTCTCTGCGTGAGATCCATTTGCTCAGCAGCGATGTTTGATCTCAAAGACACTTTATTCTCACAGTATGGCTGCAGACACAACCCGAGGAGGGCAAGAGGCAAAACAGTCTGGATCTTATTGAGCAAGCGTGAATTAGATGCCGGTCATTTGAATCTAATAAACAATCTCAAATCAACCATGAAAGGAGGTCACAGCTGCTCATGCTTCCCTCACATTCGGCTGCTTCACAATTTGGACTTTACATATTTCATGTACTGTATACACTTTTTTTGCAGGAGCAGATGCAGATGAGCTCAGCGTTTGCTCTGAAATTTGAAGTTGAGGTTTAATAACTTATCATTCCCATAACCCTTAAAGCTTATATTATGCTAATGAGTTTGATGCAAAGAGTCATTAGCTGGCAGCTTTCATTAGCTCTCTGCAACTTTTACATTGTCGCCTGCTGAAGCAGGGCAGCGTCCGGTCAGTACCCGAATGAGAGACCACATGAAAAAACTAGGTTGATGCTGGAAATGGTGTTAGTCAGTCCAGCAGGAGGTGCTCAACCTGCAGTCTGTGTGGGTCCTAATGCCCCAGTATATGGATGGGGACTCTATACCCAAGCTGTCCTTTGAAAAAGAGTAAGGGTTTAACCTCGGCATCCTGGCCAAATTTGCATACTGTCCATTACGGCTTCCTAACCATACCCATATCGTAATTGGCTTCATCACTGTCTCCTCTCCACCAATCAGCTGGTGTGTGGTGTGCGGTCTGTTGTAACACGGCTGCTGTCGTGTCATCTAGGTGGATGCTGCTCGCTGCTACTGGTGGTAGATGAGGAGATGCCCCCCAAAAAATGTGTAAAGTGCTTTGACTGTCCAGAAAAGAGCTATATAAATGCAAGTAATTATTATTAAAAATTAATTATTAATATTATTAAAATTGTTTAACGTTTAACCCTTGTGTTGTCCTTCATTAGTTAACACTTTTTTTTTTCTTCGGGTCAAAAATGACCCATCTTCTCTAAACCTTTAAAATAAAGCAGATACATTTCCTTTCAATCCTCGCATATTTTTTGCATGAAGAATCAACCTAATCTTCATCACCAATTTTGTACTCATTTTTGACTACAGTGAAGTGTGTATTTCCTATTTCTAGATCCTGCATAAGTGTAAAACATTTTCAGCGAGACAGTGTTCATAAACGGTTAATCAGCAGATTATTATTGTGTGTGGGTTTGTTTGGTGTGTCTCTTTGTTGCAGTGAACTGTACGTGTGTGCCAGTAGTTTTTGTGGCATGAAAATGGTCAAAAATGGGTCAAAACTTTCCCGAAGGACAACCATTGTACCCATCCAGCCTTCATGAAAATGACAATTTATTGTAATGTTGGGGTCATGTAAGGAAAAGTCAAAGAATTTCAAGATTTTTTTTATTTATTTATTTATTTATTTTTAAGTTCCTGCTGTTAAAATGGTGCACAGGGCATTTTTTACCCATAAGTCAACAGAAGGGGCAAATCATTTAAAGCGATAGTTTACCCCAAAATAAAATGCTTCTCACTATTTACTCACACTTTTGAACATTTATGAGTTTCTTTCTGATTACCTGTAACCATTGTCTTCAATAATAGGAATAACAGTTAGTATGGATGTCAATTGCTACAGGTTTTCAGCATTTTTCTAAATATCTTATTTTGTGTTTAACGGAAGAAAGAAACTCAAAACGGTTTGTAAGAATTAGAGTGAATAAGTGATGACAGATTTTTCTTTTACGTAAACTTATGAAAGTAGAAGTTTTAGCAACAAAATAATATTATATTTAAAGCTAAAAATATCTCTTTCAACTAAAAATATAAATGTGTGAAAAAAATTGTATTTAGATCATTTATAATAGTTGGGCTGCACAATATATCGTTTCAGTAAGATATGCAATGTTGAGTTTGGATTATAGTTGACCAGGAGCTACAAAATTGTCTTTAATTAGTGTATTTATACAACATTTCTTCGATTTATGCAACAACAAATAAGAAAAAAAAAATGCACTGAGAATTTTTTGTCTTGTTTCTAGTCGAAATGTCTTCATTTCAAAGCGAAAACAAGATTATTTAACACACCCTGCTGCAATTTGGCTTGTTTTAAGCAAAAGCTCTTAAATTTGCCTTATTTACTCTGATGTTTAAAACTAAGCAATATTTTTACTTGATCTAAGACTTTTTAGATATTTGTACTAAACATGAGACAAAACAAAGAAGGATTATTACTATTACTTTTTTTTGCATTGTGATTATTCTATTTCTTTACCTGAACACTGTTAGACTCTTTAAATAGAGCTATTCAAATCATTCTGTGAAACTGAATTCATATATTGCAGAAAAAGAAAATATCGCAATATCAGATTTTTCCAATATTGTGCAGCCCTAATTAATAGCAACTAGGAATAATTTTACCAAAAGCCCAAAATAACTTTAGGCAATTATTTATATATACATAAAAGTCAGAAATGAGTGACACCGTTAATGCCATCTTTGGTGATGGAAGCTGGTTTGCCCTGATCAGAGTTGAGGTAATGAGCCTGATAAAAGCCAGGAGAAACTCAATTAGCGTGATGGAGTACAGAAGCACAGGTCCGCCCAGAGGATTTCATTATGCTCTTCTTGCTGGTGAAACAGAAACACAAATAGCAAATTTTCTTGGAGAAGCCTGAAAGGGCAAAAATACAAAAAAAAAATAATAATAATAAATAAATGTAATTGCAAAAAAAATACAAATAAAATAAATGATAAAAAAAGAAAATCATCAAAATAGGGACTGATCTATTTTCTGCATGCATATTAAAAGGTACAACTGGATAGCATGAAAGAGTGATTCATCACCCCGATAATTGACGTTGATAATTCTGTGTTTAAGAGAATTTTGGTGATGATTAGCATGAAGAGCACCTTGAAAAAATTCAGATTATGTCCGCATGAGGGCAGGATTTAGTTACATATCAAATGACAATTATTTCACTTTCAAAGGAGATGTGCAGAAACACGGAAAATATGGCCCGTAATTGAATGATGGCGAGGTTTCATTCATCTTCATCAAGGAATGCAATTACTGATTACATGCAGATTGTTTTACATGGCTTTTAAGAAACAAAAATTACTGGAATATTTTAGAAAATAAACATCACCACAACACACGTGCAGGCTACCAACCAAACAAAACCCAAAGACACTTGCATTTAATCTCTCTCTCTCTCTCTCTCTCTCTCTCTCTCTCTCTCTCTCTCTCTCTCTCTCTCTCTCTCTCTCTCTCTCTCATTTATATATGGGAATTAGATCAGTGAGGTTTGTTATTATTATTATATATATTTTTGGATAAACTAAAGAAAAAAAATTTTCTTGATTACAGCCAAGACATAATTTCCCTGATGATCAAAATAGTTCCCCAGAAATTAGAATTACTTGACATTGAAAATGCTGGGATTAATCGTCCCTTGTTTTGTTTCATAGTTAATGGGAATGTTGGTTTTAGTAGTTAAAAAGGAAAGTGCTTTATAAAAATAATGCACATGTGACTAAAATTAATTCTAGCGTGAGTGATCAATGTCCTTTTTGTTTAGAAAGGTAAACAATTTTCACTCTCTCATGTATTGTAAGCAGTGGTGCAGGTAGTGCTGTCGCCACACAGCAAGAAGGTCGCTGGGTCGCTGGTTAGAGCCGGCTCAGTTGACGTTTCTGTGTGGAGTTTGCATGTTCTCCCTGCGTTCACGTGGGTTTCCTATGGGTGCTCCGGTTTCCCCCACAGTCCAAAGACATGCTGAACAGGTGAATTGGGTGGGCTAAATTGTCTGTGGGTGTGTGAATGTGTGTGTGGATGTTTCCCAGAGATGGGTTGCGGCTGGAAGGGCATCTGCTGCGTAAAAACTTGCTGGATAAGTTGGTGGTTCATTCTGCTGTGGCGACCACAAATTAATAAAGGGACTAAGCTGACAAGAAAATGAATGAATGAATAAACAAATATCTCATGAATATTTGTAATGCCATTAATGTAAATTCTTAACCCAGCGTTTTCAGAGTAAACAAACCAAATGGCAATTTGTGTAATGCTTCATCTTTTTTACTATTAAAAAAAGGACAGAAGGGAAGAGAAAAAAATAAATAAACAAAAAAACTAAGAACAAAGCGGTTATCATGCCTGTAGCCAGTGGGTGGTTCGAAAGACCCACCCCCCGCTGACAAAGTCCAGAATTTGGCCCCTATAAGAGCTCATTTGTTCCATGATTGATATATGCCATTTTCATTAAATTAAAAAAAAAAAAATAAATAAAAATGACTATAAGTCAAATAATTATTAATTATTGCCTATAGGCTACAGTTCTTAATTTAAAACAAGTTTAACAGATTTCTAATAGTTTTATTTTGTTTTATGATGGATAATAATTAGCATTTCATTTCAGTCCCTATACCAGAAGGGCTGTATTTTTAGGCAAGCCCAAAATCTGTGAAAATGGTTTGCCATGCATTGAGGTTTCACATTGTCTCCAACAAGAGCCCAAACCTTCACCTGTACGCAAGGCAGACAGTTTAGGAGTTATAACGAACTAAGTTTGTCAGATTCCCATCCAAACTCCCTTCAAGCTCTTGAATTTGTGGCTTTTGCTTGTGGATGTGTGACACACATATCTGTCCAGTCTTCCTCTGTTATTTGATGGTTTGACTCTTTCTCCCATTTTTGTTTTATGTAATTTGATTAATGAATCTTACTGTTTTGTATGCATTTTAGGGACCAGTTTTCTTCTTTTATGTATGCATCCAAAAATACTGTGATCACATTATAATCATCCTTAAATTTATTATTATTATTTTATTACAGTAATATCTAACTTACAAGTATCTGTAAAAACCCTGCTTGTCAAGGCCAAATGTATCTGAAAGGGTCTGATAACTCATAAAATTCACTCTGAAAAAAAAAAAGATGTCTGCAAAATTTTCAAACTATTTATATGTTGAATCTAATCAAACAAATTAAATTAGGTAATATTCAACTTAATTTTTTTGTTGGAATTCAGCCCAAATTAATCGCTTACAACCACTTAACTTAAAAAAAAAAGTTTAGTAAATCCAAGGAATCATCTTTGAATCTTTTTTTTTCAGCGGACAATATTGCAATTCTGATGACTTGTTTTGACCCATAGAGGGCGCTGCTCACTTGAGGTGTGTCATCATGCTAGTTTATTTAGCCTACTTGTTCGAAGCCCATGTGTGATGCTGTAGGCCTCAAGGTAAGTCGTGTACTGAAAACACGTGTTTGAAGACGCTTTAAAAATTATGAAACTGGTGTACTTTATTAAAAATAGGCCTTCATAGTTAAGCTAAACAGCCAGGTGTGACTCAATGAACATATTTGTTTTTAAACACATCTTGTGTGTGCGGCTCTGGGTGATGTCTTTATTAAGAAGCAGAAATGTCAGTGATAGGAGTGGAAGTCAATAAGTTTGTTTGTGTGGACATTTAATTTATGTGATAATTAAATTTAAAATGGAAAAGGAGGAAGATGTTGAAACTTATAAGTTTCTTGACTGTACATTTGATGCTGAATTGCTTCAGGTAGTTTATGAAGTAATTTATATACTTGTTTATTTTGACTAATACTTTATATTTCAATAACTGTAAAGCTTCTAACGTTATTTGGGCTTTACACTTTAGTCACAGACTTGCATGAAAGACTATGCGAGTTCGTATGTCACCATATCACATTTACCACCGAAATTATGCTGGATTGTCTTGCTTTTAATTCCGATATTTCAATTAAATAATAAATTGTGAGCTGTGCAGTAGATTGAGGTAAAGTTGGTTTAGATTTGGACCTTTGTTCGTTTTTGATCAGTGACAACTTGTGACACGGCCTCTATGTTGTGTATTATGCTATTTTGAATATCTGGCCTAAAATTGTATGTAAATATGACTTCAAAACAACATTAGCTCTACTTAATTAAACGTGAATAATGTTGTACTTTGAAAGACATTGGCTGCTAATGTGATTTCACTATTTTGAATTTGCAACGAATACTTTTCTGAAGTTATTTTATTAAGGAGAAAGTCCAAATGTACAAATATAAAACCAACTTTACCTCAATATAGGCCTACTGTAGAAACATGCATGGGCAGATTTGGTGATTTGGGGGCCCTAAGCAATTGTAGCAATAGGGCCCAATGTCCTAATATGCAGCCTTTGTATTCTTTTTTTTTTCTTTTCTTATATCACTCTCACTATATAATACTCTTTTCTTTTTCCTAGATTTTAATTTCCTAAAAAACAACATTACATTTTTATTTGTAGACCCTCACCAAACAAAATATGACAATAAACTGTACAATTTATACTTCTGTGTATATTATTGGGGGACCCCAAATTTTCTTGAGACCATATGTGGCTGCTGACCTCAATTATTGGTTAAATCCACCATTGGATATGGTTCAATGGTCACTGTATAGTAACTTACTCACAATGTCATATAGCAATTTACTCACATAGACATTGGCTACAAATGTGATTTCACTATTTAGAATTTACAAAGAATACTTTTCTGAAATTATTTTATTAAGGAGAAAGTCAAATTGTACATATATAAAACCAATTTTACCCCAATATACTGTGGAGATAACTGCATGGGTAGATTTGGTAATTTGGAGACCCTAAGCAATTGCAGCCATGGGGCCCAAAAGTCCTATTATGCAGCCTTTGCATTATTTTTTATTATTTTTTTTCTTTGCATTAAGTCTTTTTTCTATATCACTCTCACTATATAACACTCAATCTTTTTTTCTAGAGTTTCTTTTCCTAAAAACAACATTAACATTTAGATTTTAGACCTTCACCATACAAAAAATGATGGTAAACCATAATGTTATATATACATTTTAGGTACAATTTAGTCCTATAGGTATATTATTGGGGGACCCCAAGTTTCCTGGGACCCTAAGTAGCTGCTTACCACGATTATTGGTTAAATCCACCACTGGATATGGATCTATGGTCACTGTTGAGCACTGTATAGTAACTGCTCACATTCTTTTAAACAGTATATACCTTTATATAATATGAAGTTTTACATTTTTATAGGTATGTGTAATTCACCAAAGTGTTGTCATCCGATCTTACATTGTATAAAAATAAATGACAAAAAGTCATGACAGATGTTTTGAGGTTACTTTAACTTATTTGAATAAGTGAATCAGGTTTTAACTGCATGTTATAAGTTATACAAAGTTAGTCCGTTTGACCAATATAAGTTGATATGACTAGAAATTTGATTCAACTAAAATATTTAAGGCAGCAACATTTCTCTTCACAGTGCACGTTATTTTAAGTTATTATATTTTTATTTAATAATGTAAGTAATGTGATTCAGTTTGATATTTTTCTATAGAGTTTAATAACAGTGGTTTTTAGCCGCATTCAATATTTGGAATTGAACTGAATTTGTAGTTGGTTTTTAGTCCATTTAAAACCAAATGCACTGAATATGTGAATTTGGACATAGCTGTAGTGTGCTGTTTTATAGGACAGCCATTTGTAGTCATGTGCAAGACATTAGTAGACATGAAGTGCACTTGTTTAGGCTCATAATGCACAGCAATAATGAGTCTACAATCGATGTACACTTCATGGGCTTGTAGAGAATACCCATGTGCTGAATGAATAAATGTCCACATCTCAACAGCGGAACGCTCACTAGCTATTCACTGTTTCCTGCGTTATGCTACATTTAGCTCAAATAGTAGAGTATGGCATGAGTAACAATAAGGTAATGGATTCACTTCTCAAGGACAGCGACAACTGGTAAAATCATTTTGTTCCTACTACCTGCAAGGCAATATAAGTTGCTTTAGATATACTGTAAGGATCTACCAAAGAACATTAATGAGGATGCCAATGAATAGGTGCACTCAATAATGTCCACTACAGTTTCAGAAACCACCTCAAATTGCTGCCTTCTCAAATAATATGAGGGTGATTGAAGGTTTTGCTGTATTGTAATTTCTGAAATCAGTCTCCATTTGTGTCATATAAAGGTACAGTTCACCTACAAAAAAAAATAATATCAGGTTTTTTAGGGTTGTATTTTGTGTTGATCATTAAAGAAGATATTTTGAAGAATGTTGGATAACGCTAACCATTAAAGTCTGCATGAACCGGAAACTGAAATTTTTTTTTGTTGTATTCTGATGCAGTTTTTTAGAGAAACTGAATAATAATGAGAACTGGGCGTGGCTGTTTTTTTCTACTGTCGAGCTGATGGGATGTAGTAAAGTGGAGATTTCATTCAGAAAGATTAGGAAATTGATTTTAGAAGAGTTATTACAACCTGGGGTTCGTTCTTCGTACCGTGCTTAAATGATCTAACATGATTTGACAGATCCTGGATCTTTTAATCTTGATATGTAATCTCTGGCTAATTTGGTTCTACAAATAAGTTTGTGAATCAGATTAAAATGTCTGCATGAACTGATCTGAGATTGTTGCATGTGTTGTGAATGACAGATCTATCAATCCTCGGAAACATAATCAGCAATGCAACAATTGGCTTACAGCACAGCAGCATAATAACATTATTTGATTAATATTTAATTATCCAAGTGAGCAAAATTACATAAAATTCGTAGTAAATGGTTTGTTAAACATGATATGCAATAACATTCCACCTTTGTTGTGGGTTACAAACTGAAGGCTATACACTTTCATGTGTCAAGAATATTTAGCAATTTATTTAGTTTTACATTTAGAGTGGATTTCTTTAGTATATTATAGTCTAGTTTCTTTATCGGCATAAGGAATAACTGGATATTTAAATCAATTTTGCATTTTGATATTGGTAAAGGTGTCTGCAACTTCTGTGAAGCATCACATCACCATCATTTTAGCTGTCAAAAAAAAAAAGTGAATATTGGGCATGTTTACTATCATACATAAATTGTACTAAAGCTGGGTTGGTGCCTTAAAAAAAAGCATGCGTTTGTATCTAAAAAGTCCATATTAAAAATGTTTTTTGTAAACCCCTTGTGAAGAACAACCCCTGTGACCTTTATTTCAGAGTGCAGATTGCATAAGTTTTATTTATAATTTTTTAAAAGTATTTTACTATTTCTCCCAGTATATATAAGATATAGGTTAATACTGTAAGAAAATATTAGCATTTAGTGCATACTTACAGTATTACCTTTGCTTAAAAAGACCTGATCTAATCCTATTTATATAAAATAAGCCTGCTCTTGAGCTACCAGAACTATTGCTATGACAAAAATTGGATGAGTTTTGAGGAACGAAATGTTTCTGGTTTATGTCACATCGTAAGTAATGAAATCCAGCTAATTGAGTAATCCAGGTACGAAGAACGGTCCCCAGCTCGCCATTTACATTTGTTGTCAAAACTGACAGTTGGGTCGGCGCCAGTGGTGTAGTGGTTAGTGCGTCGACACATGCAATCCAGTGCTCGTGGCGACCCGGGGTCGATTCCGCCTCGCGGTCCTATGCCAATCCTTCCCCTCTCTCTGCTCCCCATGCTTTCCTGTCAATTCTCTCTACTGTCCTATCAAAAATAAAGGTGAAAACCCCGAAAAAATAATTATAAAAAATAAAAAAAAACTGACAGTTGGATGGGTGTGGTTATGTAAGCCACGCCCAATACCTCAGACAGTTGTAATCTGAGAATGTAACTAATCATTAACTAAATTTTTTTCTTTAAGACATGCACAGATGGGGCGTCACGGTGGTGCAGTGGGTTGCACGATCACCTCACAGCAAGAAGGTCTCTGGTTCGAGTCTCAGCTGGGTCAGTTGGCATTTCTGTGTGGATTTTGCATGTTACTGTGTTCGCGCGGGTTTCTTCTGGATGCTCCGGTTTCCCCCACAAGTCCAAAGACATGCGCTATATGAATTTGGTAAGCTAAATTGTCTGTAGTGTATGTGTGTGAGAATTACTTATTTTTTGTTCAACAGAGAAACTCAAACAGGTTTCAAAGAAATGGAGGAGCAGTAAATGATGACACAATATACATTTTGTGGTCAGACTACCCCTTTAATTTTGTGATGCTAGTTGTCCAGAAATGTAACAGTTGTACTTTTCGATAAATTATATTACGTGAAACAATAAATCTGTTGTTAAAGTAGACTATTGTGGATTGTAAGCGGGTTATTCTGTAAAGAAAGACTCTCCACTTCTAATTACATTTCTCCAAGACTTGCAGCAATTTATTTGAAACCTTGAGTGATTCTTTCCCATCATCCAATTAAGACCTGACACATTATGGCTTTGAATTCCCATATTTCTCACTTTTGTGTTTGTGATCCACTGACATTGCTTCCTGTGAATTTTTTTCTTTTTTTTTTTCCCTCTCGAGAGAGCTTGGTGAGAACAAATGGTGGGATGGAAAACGACAGCCAATTATTCCTCTCGTCAGCTCGTTTGTTTCCTTTGTATCTGTTGTTGTCGTAGCGAACCAAAGGTTGAACGTTGCCAGTGATTTCTAGCTGATGTCCAATTAAGACTGATGTGGGCTTTTTGTGTGGGTATCAGGGGAGGTGAACTGGTGCGATGATGGATGCGGCCCGTGCCATGTGGGATGAGCTGGAAGCCGGGACTCTGTTTGCTTAGACCCAACATGATTCAGTAATGGATCTCTAATCTTGTTTCGAGAGCAAAGCTGTGGGGAAAAAAAAAGAGGTAGAGAGGAAAAAAAAAACAATAAGCAAGGACCTGTGTCATGCTCTGCTGCTGCCTGGGAAACCTTGATTACTGTTGTTAAAAGCTGCTCGCCACAGCTGAAATAGAAGCTGAAAAGTATCTAGACCGTAGCACGACATGCATTATTGGGTCTCCGCATGAGCTGATGACAAGATCAATAAAGCAGACTTTGTTTTTTAAGGAACTGGTGGCACAGAGTAAAAATGCATGAATATGGAACTTTTTTTTTAGATTTACAGGGATTTTGGAAGGGCAAGTCGTACATTCAGAGTTGAAAATGATGCACGGCAGAAGTGGTGGTAATTCACACATGCAAAGTCAGTCATTCTACTTTGTACTACAGTTAACTGAAATATTAAAGGCATTCTTCAGATGTTTAATTTCCAGATAGTTGTCAGGTTTTGTCCATAAAATTCACTCGTGAAGGACTAGTTTCTTAAATTCTCAGGCATTTCATCTGTTTTGAAATGTCACTTTATAGTTTTGGTAACGGAGGCTTTTTAATGCTTAAGATTAAACTCGAGTCACGTGCCATTACAAAAGTCTGAATAGTCAAGTCAAGTTAAGTCAACTTTATTGTCAATCAAACCATGCAACAGTACATTACACAGCAGACTTGCGTTTCTCCCATACTCCAGTGTGCAATTTAAAAACAAAAATATGACACACACTAGACATAAACTAAACATTTAACTAATATAGTACAAGATAAATTGAATAAATAGACAATAATAAACTGTGAACAATTACCATATATCCTATTGTTCCAGATATAGTGTATTTAGGCAAAGTAATTTGACAATTATGATTGGTTATGTTGCGCTGAGTGTTTTTGTGCTGGGTTGTTTCGCTAAATGTTTACGTGCTGGTTGTGACTTTAAATTGCAAACATAGTTGAAGTTTCACAAACTGTGGTGCAGCTATGAATGTGAGTGTTTCTGAAACACTGCCTGCACTGCTGCAAATAGATCAGACTGGTAGGCCTGTCATAATAATCAACATATCAACTTATTTCACAACACATGGACAATGGCTTCAATCATTTTTGGTGATGCAGTATATATCGTCCATACATATTATTATTGTGCAACCTTTGATTATTTGCTCCCATGTCTATTGGAGGTGGCAGTGTCAGCATGGCAAAACAGTACAATATTATCAAAGTCTATAGACTTGGGCTAGTTTCAGCATATAAATCTCAATGTGCACATCCGTAATAGTCACGTCACAAGATATGCAATGTTGAGTCTGATTTATAGTTGACCGGGAGCTGCAGAATTGTCTTTAATCATCGTATTTATACAGAATTTATATGATTCATTTACTTGTTTCTAGTCCAAATATCTACATTTCAAAGCAAAAACAATATAATTTTACTTACCCCACTGGCAGATCATTATAAGGAAATACTCTTATTTTTGAGTAATTTCCTCTGAAGGTGAAAAAATCTTATATTTTTGCTTGATATAAGAATTGTTTAATATTTGGACTAGAATTGAGACTAAGAAAAGCATTTTTTGCATTGTGATTATTTAATTTCTGTTGCTGATTAATATCAGACTCATCAGAAAACCACTAAATAGAGCTATTCAAACCATCTTGTGAAACTGTATTCATAGTGCAGAAAAATAAAATATTGCAATTTTAAAATTTTCCAATATTTTGCAGCCATACTATAGATATACAAAAGCAGTTCACTAACATAACTATGAATGGGAACTGTGTAGTATGGTCACAACAGCAATAGAAAATGTTTAGTTTTTTCTAGTTCTTGTTACCTTGCACTTTGTACATTTATTATTTGTATTTATTTGATTAGGATGAATGTTTTCACATTCTAGTTATTCAATTGTAAAAATTATAAATTAAATATTCATAAGAATAAAATATCATGTGCTCTTTGAAAGAGTGTACTTCTGTGCTTTATACTGTCATTCTGGCATTAAATAATGAGTGACATACAATGGCCTTAAAAAGAAAATTATATAATTTATCGCAATACATCTTGGTGAAATATATCATATGACAAGTAATGCGCACAGCTAACCCCGTGGCTAACCCTACCCCTCACAGTGGCGTCCTCTATTGAGTGCATTAAGTCTGAGATTGCATGTCTCAGTTTGCATAAGCACTAGGGTTGGGCCGATAGACGATGTCATCGCCAATAGCCGATAGACAACATGATGCTGATCCACCGCCCTGCCCCCTTGTGTGCCAAAACTATTTTTTTAATTATCATTATTAAAAGTTAATTAATAAAAATAAATAATTATGCTTTGTTAAAAAACATTATTTTGCACTTTATACAAATATAACATTGTTATTGTTTAATTCAAAATCATTTAACACAATAACATGCAGTCACACAGCCTAAATTGTTTATGAAGATGTAACTGTTTAGATTTGTTTTTATTTTTTATCAAAATAAACTGTCAAATCATACATAATGTCAAAAGTTATAAGGTTAATCTGAAAATTTGTCTTCATTTATTATTAATTAATTAATTAAGTTATTAGTTTGCCAAAATAAGAGGGATCACACAAAATTTGAACCCGCATACCCCTCAGTAAATGTGTAGTTGCGCCCCTGGTTTTACCTAGTATTTCTGAACAGCCCTTCGTCTGCTGAAAACGCACATCAGGTGAACGCACACACACACACAGCCAAAGCCACACACTCTGTCATGCGCTCGTCTGAGCTCCAGAGAGCAGTACACGTTGGACAGTTTATCAAGGATTTACTGCTGGATGGCGTCTCACTACAGTTGTTAAACGTGATATTTAATTAATCTTATCTCTGTCTAACGACTCTTCAGTCTTTTAAATCTATCAGGTAACGTGTCACAGTGGCAGTACACTGCTTTTACTTCCTTTCACTTTCAGTACTTATTAATTTTAATGAAAACCTCAGATACTGTTGGTTGGTTCCTGTTGGTTGTGCACCTTTTTTACCAACCAAGTCTGACGACGCCATTATAACGACACTGATCACTCTGCGAATTCATGCTAGAGTCCCGCGGAAAAACTGATTGACAGGTGGTAATTTGTGTGTAACTTATCTTTATTTATTTATGATTTGGTTATGGGTAAAACAGACCATGCAGGTCAGGTAGTTGAAACGGTAGGCTACAAATAATTAATTCATTATAATTCATTTTTTATTATTCCTAAAAAATGTATCCGCCTATGACAATGATGCCATCGTCCATCGCAATGTTTTACACTAGACATTGTACGATGCCAAATTGGCCAGCATCTCCTAACCCTAATAAGCACATCTGCATCCAGATACCATTGCATTTGCTAAATGTCTGCATAAAACATGATTTTTCTTAATATTTTAAGGAATATTGACGCCAAAGAAAAATGTTGGCTATCGCTGTGAATATTTAACCTGTGCAAAATGAGACTAATTTTGTTGTCGTGGGTCACATACTATAGATGCCAACACAATCTCACAGCAATTTGTAACTTTTTGATTTCTTATTCATACAATTAAGTACAATTTGCTTATCCCCAATCACTGTTGGCTTTAGGGGTGAAGTTGGGTGCCAAGGTTCCTTTTTACAGTTTTTTTTTTTTCAATTGTTTACTCAATTTTTCAAAACATAATCACAATTATTCAAACACCACACTCAATTTGCAGAATTCCTAGATTGTTTACAAAATGACACACAATAGTCAAAACATATACACATATTTGTGAAAATGCTATTAGTTTTCATTTAACCACAGTCCTCAATGATCAGACACTATTGCAGACAGTTTGACATTGCTGTGATGAATAAAAAACACTTTTGTAAAAAAAAACTAATTTTAGATAATAGCATGTGCTAGATTTTTGAGCAGACATTGTTATGTAAGGGATCATTTCAATGACAAAACAAAATAGTGACAAACCCACAACATTCTTCATGATTAGTTTAAGATATAGGGAGAATCTACACAAATAGGCCTACTATAAACGTATCAAGCACTGCCCAATGAAGCTGCAGACTGAATGATTTAAGTATTTATTTAAATTCAAGTAATACAGTATTTCTGCTGAGATTTGGTTGAACTCTTTGTCTAGCTTCCATCAGTGTCAGTCCATGGTTGATAACATGGTCAATAAGTGTCGCACGGATTTCTTGAGTCAAAAGTGGTCCTTGTCTTCTTTGCTCAGGTTATATTAACTCTTCAAGCCCTTTTCTACCTCTTTCTCTACCTCCTTTCTCTACCTCCTTCTCCTCTTTGAGCTTCCCCTCTCATTCTCACTCTTTTTCTAACTCCTTCCATTTTTGATGAATACAGGTGAACTCACCTGCCGCCTTTTATAGCACACCTGAGTGCTGCGTTTTCAAATTAGCGCATGTGTTCTTTCACAGCTTGTGGATGTGTTTATCCAATTCGATCATTAGCGTGGTCATTGGCAATCCGGGGCTTTGTAATGACAAGGAAGTAACCTCACAATCCTTATGTCTAAGGTGTCGAAATGTGTGTAGAGTTTTACAAATCACTGTGTGTGATTTTTTGCAAAAAGAGTGAAGCAGACATTGTGTGTAATGTTGTGCAAAACTGTGGCGGTGTTTTGCTCCTTGGAGTTGAATTTTGCAAATTGTGTGGAAATGTTTATTTTAGAGTGTAAACAATCGTAAACAAACTGTAAAAATTATACATTTTCATATGACTGAGTACGAATTGCGACTGAAGTGACAAAAGGTAAAATACCTACATTTCCCCGTGAGATCAGGCTGTAGATAGTGTGTGTGTGTGTAACATTTGCACTTGCTAAATGGTAGATTTACAGTGTCAAGGTGTTAATTGCTTAAATACATCATAGTCTGTAAAAAAAGGTTTGCATCAAGCATCTTTCATGCATTATAGTTCACATGTCCTCGCCAAAGCTTTAAAATTGCTCTTTCATAGTGAAGTGAAAGGAAATGCCAGTTTGGGTCAAACACAGAGGCAGTTTTTTTTCCTTCTTTTTCTGAGCACATTAGCGGTGTATTGGAGCCTCTGAGGCGTGTGTTATCAGAGTGCTGTAATGTCAACCTGTTTGGTGGAGAAGCTGACCTTGCAGTCATTCAACAAAGCAGACGTGAAGGTGAATGACAGGCATGAGGTGAAGATATTCCTGCTTATTCCCAGCAGCTTCACATCTGTGTGGAGGCTGATAATAGAGCGGCACCTGTTCACAGGACTCATGCGAGAGCTGCAGGAAAGAGCAAGGTTAGGGCTAAAGTCAAAACCGATGAACATCAAGAACCGCTGAATGTGCACAACCAGGGTTCTGTAGTGTCATAAATCAAAATATTATTAAATAAATGTTTTATACATGTTATAAAGACAACAACAACTTCATTATTATTGTTCTTATTATATATATATATATATATATTTTTTTTTTAGAATATTGTGACCCAACCCCTTATGTTTCTTATAATAATAATCAGTGAAGGATATTTTTAAACTAACATTTGTGTGGTAAAATTTAGATTTTTACTTGTTTATCTTTATGATTAGCGATACTCCAGTCAATCGGCCGGAGCTGAGTATCGGCCGTTAATCACATTTCTTGACTTGATCGGTACTCGCCAATCTCTCTCATGAACCGATCACAAGTGTTTGTTTATGAGTTTACACAGAGCAAGTGGCACGTGTGCTCATTAGCAGCGCTACAACATGTGAAGAAGTAAATGATGTGTGCGGGCATGAGCAAACTTCTATATAAAGCTTGAAGCATCAGAATCGGCTTTCTGTATCGGCTGATCACTATCACAAGGAATCATAACTCGACATCGGCTGCAAAAATCTTGATTGGTGCATCCCTATTTATGAATTTTTTTAGAACTGATAAACTGATACATTTAAAAAAAATGTAAGTTTGTGTTTTGTTATTGTGTGTTTGTATTGTTATGGAGCATAAAGTAAAAATCTTATATAAGTATTATACATAACTTATATTGGTTAGCATGAAGAAAAACTTATTTTAAAATTAATCATGCAGGATGGTTTCAGCTGATATTTCCCAGCTAAAATTTATTCATATATAAAAACAAGAAATTCTGATATTTCATTTTCTGATATTATTTAAACAAAAGTGGTCATAGTAAGTTTCTATTTTATTGTGTATTATTCATGAACTAATAATAATACAGAAAAACAGCACTTAGCAGAAATAGAATATTTATATTATTTAAAGCATTTGTCCATCATTATTATATATTATATTATATATCATTATATATTTATTTATTTATTTAGTTTATTATATTATGCAAGAGGTACACAAATGGGCTATATGCACACAGACTTTTAATTTTCAGCCAGACAGCCCAAGGGCTTCCAGCTGTCTTTCAATTACAAAATTGTCACATTTAAGATCTGATTTCTTTAAAAATTAGCGATATTCACTCCCTATTAGATATACAATACGTAGTGGGTCACAGATCGGACACAATCTACAGTAAGCACTGCATTAAATTGTATTCCCCCTTCCATGTCTTTAAAAGATGACAGTTTATTTTATCTCAATATTTTTAAAGGTATTTCTGCGCTAACCTGTTGTTACTGACGACGCTAGTGGTTTCAACGGTCTTCTCTCGTTTTAAGTCTATTTAACTTAATGAATTGGAATTACATTAGAACATTGATGCTGTAAAAAAAAAAAAAAAAAAAAAAAAAACCTTGTGGAATTACAGTTTTTTTGGATTGCTTAAGCACGATTTTCAAAACAGGGCCCGTGTTTTCAAAACAGTACACACAATTAACACAACCACACACCCAATTAGCAAAACATTACAGATCCTTTGCATAATTAAACACTCTTATAAAAACTATAGACTTATGTTTAAAAACCACACTTTTTTACCATAAGAAACACACATTTTTACATTTACTATACTCTGTTTGCACGAGTTACACACTGCTGTGATAAACCTAAAACACTTTTAGCACTTCTGCTTCCCTATGATTAGAGTAGGCTACCATCAACAAAGTACAAATATAAAGTAAATTCATCAAACACTACTCAAGAACAATGCTGCACACCGAAGAAACTCATTTATTCCTCAACATGTCCAACATGTTGGCATGAAGATTCAAAGTACTATAACATGTCACTTTACGTATTGAACTGTAAGTTAGACATTGTCTCTTCGCCTAGCTGGATTTGGCATGAGAATTATCAACATTGCAATGTTGTCCTTAGCAAGACACCTTAGAAAGAAGTGTCTTGAATGTAAAATCTTGTATTGCTGCTACCTCCATCTGGTCACAGGCCTCCTCCATGGCTTGGATGAGGGGTACCTCAGCCTGAAGACGGAGATCATATACCATCCACCACTATGCCGAGAAAAACTCTTATATAGGGTTGAGGAATGGAGAGTATGCTGGAAGATATAGGACGGTGAAATATGGATGTTGCTGAAACCAGTTCTGAACCAGAGCAGAACGGTGGAAAGACACATTGTTCCAGACAACAATGTATTGCGTATGACCGATTTGATTTGCTGCTTTTATGTTGTGCAATTGGTCCAAGAATGTAAATATATGTGCTGTGTTGTAAGGATCCATATGGTCATGTCAGTGGAGGACCCCATTCTTTGTAATGGCTGCACAGTGTTACTGTATTTTTCCCCCACGTTGCCCTGGGACATTGACTATAGCCCTGTGGCCAATGATTTCTTCTACTCTGTGTTCTCGTCAGGTTAAACACACCATCATCTACGTAAATGAACTCATGCTGGATCTCCTCTCCATCCATTCGTAAAACTACCTGAAGAACAGTGTCAGGCAAAATTTTATAGTTCAGTGTAGATCTAGTATTACAGTACAGTAAAAGTTTATGAGACAGTATGCAAGATCACAAGTGAATACATACCTCTGCATAATCATGCCAGTCTTTTCACCCTTTCGAAACTGTGCTCGAAAGGCACTTGATAAATTTGCTTAATTTGAATATGTTTTTTTTTTTATGGTGTGTGCCAGTGTTGATATTGAGACCTGATGGTTTTCATTGTATAGTGCTTAAACACCTGATTGTTGTGTCTACAATTAATCAAACAGGTGTTTGCACACATGACGACTGTGTTGAACAAGTTGGTTGGACGGTGCAGTAATTTGACAGTCAGTGCTTTGGTATTGCAAGGAAGTGACTTCATGATAGATTTTAGTGTGTGATGTATGTTAAGTGTGTTTAGTGTTTTGCAAATCACTGTGTGTAGAGTTTTGCAACAAGTGTTAAGTTGACAATGTGCTTATAGTTGTGCAAATATGGGCTGATGTTTTGATACTTGTGTGTAATATTTTGCTAATAGTGTACTACTTTTAATTTTAGTGTGTAAGCAATCCAAAAAAACTGTAAGAATAGTCACATTAAGCTTTCACGGTAAGTTTACCATTGGCTTTAAAACTCTAACTTTGCATAGAGCCCATTGGTATCACATACAAATGAAAGAAAAAGAAGAAAAAAATAACAACAAAACAGTCAGTGTTGCCCATCTTTTTCTAAATACTTTTAGTTAGCCTTTTCGTAGCCTTAAGTTAGTGTATTGAGAACTACCATTATTGTAAAAAAAGTATTATTTTCCTAGGTATAAATGGTTCTCCTTTATTGCAATTTTACAGATTTTTCCCCTCTTTTTTGGAGTGTACTGTAAAACGATCACTTACCGTATACTGATCAACCCATGAGACAGTGAGTAACGCATCACACAATCCTCTTCCGCTGTAACCTTTTTGATTTGTCCTTGTTCGCCCGTCATCTCAATTTTGCTGCAGAGTCAGAAATGCAACTGAAGAGTTTGCAGGAGCTTCAGGATGTTGCTGTGCTGCATGTTGAGAGTTTGGCCACGTTCCCGTCTTTCAGCAGTCACAACTGTGTGTGTGTGTGTGTGTGTGTGTGTGTGTGTGTGTGTGTGTGTGTGTGTGTGTGTGTGTGTGTGTGTGTGTGTGTGTGTGTGTGTGTGTGTGTGTGTGTGTGTGTGTGTGTACGCTAATGTGCGTGAATGTAAATATATAAGCTGAATATTTATGTTGTCGTATCCCACAGGCACCTGGAAGTAAGCAGCTGCTCTGGGTTTAGAGATGCACACTTGTGATTTACCAAATGCGTCTGCAAACCTTGCGCTGTGCAGCTGGGGGAGAAAACAACAAGTGGTGAGCAGCTGTCATCACCAACAGCACTGCTCAATGTAAGCACTCTGAGATTACACTTCATTTATGTCCTGTCCACCTTTTGGTCATTATTCTGTACAATTTTTATTCTTGTCAATATTTTATTTAATTTGTATATAATTAGCATAGTTTTAAATTTTCATTATAATTAGTGTTGTTATTGTAATAATAATAAGAATTGTGAATAATTTTGTTATTATCACAACACCACCAGGGCTATTAAAATAAATTAAATAAATAAAATAAAATTGATATATTTAAAATAAAACGATTCATATATAAATAAAAATAGATTGTTTGATTTTATTTTAATAAATTCCAGAACATAAAATAAAAATAGTGTAAATACTGTAAAACAATAATATAGTTAATAAATTAAATACATTTTTGTTATCTAAAAATTATTTTTATTGTTGCTGGAAGGGCATAAAACACACAGTATGCCAGAGTAGTTAGTGGTTCATTCCACTGTCGCGACCCCTAAAAAATCAGGCCCTAAGCTGAAGAAAAATAACTGAAGGAAATGTAATTAACTTCAAATTTGATTGTATAAAAATATATAACATTCATGTAACAAAATATTTTTGTAAGTTGTTAAGGTTTATTTTTTTAGCTTACCTTAGCTGTCCTTCGGATGAGATGTTAAACCAAGGTCTTGACTCTGGTCGTTAAAAATCCCAGCATGACTCCGGCGTCCTGGCCAAGTTTACCCACTGGTCTCTGTTCATCATGGCCTCCTAACTATCCCCATATGATAATTGGCTTCATCACTCTGTCTCCTCTACACCAATCAGCTGGTGTGTGGTGGGTGGTCTAGCGGAATATTGCTGCCATCATGCCATCCAGGTGCATGCTGCACACTGGTGGTGGAGATTCCGCCCAAAAAATGTGTAAAAGCGATTTATTATTATATTGAAATTATTATTATTATTATTATTATTACTTTCAACTGCTCCTGTTATATAGAAAATATGTTAAGAAAGAAAGAAAGAAAGAAAGAAAGAAAGAAAGAAAGAAAGAAAAGAGAAAGCAAAAAAAAGTAATATTCAGTTTTCAGGTTTACTATTCCTGTAAGCACTGAATCTGCAATTCCAGAAAGCCCTTGAAGCAGTTCTCCTCTTGAAGTATTGGTCAGCGGACCACAGTAGACCACCTGCACGTCATGCTTTGATGTCCTTTGATAATAATATTTCCCTCAAGTGCCATTTTAAATAAGGCAAAAGCTTTTCTTTTTTTTTTTCTCTCAGAGTCAGAAATGGTTTTGGATAATGTAATGAAAATTCAGTATATCTAGAAGTGAATACATTGAAAGAATTCCATTATTATGGCCCTAAACTGTTTACTGAATATCTACACACATTCATAAATATAAATTCGAGTTTTCTCCAAGCGGTAAAATCCCAGACTGGCGAAACGCAGTCGAGCGGCTCAAACGTGTCACACTCGTGTTAGATAAGGTTTGGCATATACTTGTAGTGCCTGTAGAGATGTGTGTGTGTGTGCGTATGGGTGTATGAGAATGTGTTTATATGAATGTGTGTGTATGGGGGTCAATGCTGATAATGATTTAAGATAGCTAACTTTTTCTTCTTGAGCTATAGTTCTGCAAACCTTATGTTCACGTCACTCTTAAAGAGTTAATTTACTTAGAAATATGAATTAGGTTATTAATTACTTTATTATATTACATTATTATGTCATATAATTATAAATTAGGGTGAGGCAGTGGCGCAGTAGGTAGTGCTGTCGCCTCACAGCAAGAAGGTCGCTGGGTTCGCTGGTTCGAACCTCGGCTCAGTTGGTGTTTCTGTGTGGAGTTTGCATGTTCTCCCTGCCTTCGCGTCGGTTTCCTCTGGGTGCTCCGGTTTCCCCCACAGTCCAAAGACATGCGGTACAGGTGAATTGGGTAGGCTAAATTGTCCGTAGTGTGTGAATGTGTGTGTGTGTGGATGTTTCCCAGAGATGGATTGCGGCTGGAAGGGCATCCGCTGCGTAAAAACTTGCTGGATAAGTTGGTGGTTCATTCCGCTGTGGCGACCCCAGATTAATAAAGGGACTAAGCCGACAAGAAAATGAATGAATGAATAATGATAAATTATTGTTATTAAAACATACAATATACTGACATTGAGGAGAGGAAACTGTTGAATAAAGTTATTTTTATTTTATGCATACACAAAAGTATTCTCATAATTTCATAACATTCAGATTGAACCACTGAAGCCATATAGTCTATTTTGAGCATGTTTTTTGGGTATTTTTCTGGAATTTAAATGCCAAGACTATTGCTGTTTACACAGAATATGACATTTGCTCTTTATTTAAACCACTTTAAAATGAGCTGAAACAACACTGTTCTTGAGGGACATTGTTCTTAATTTTTTTATGTTTTCTATCAACTTAGATTTGTAAAAAAAATAAAATAAAATAAATAAATACTTTAATTTCTTCATTTTTTCCTAACACAAATTAATTGTGTGGAACCCAGAATTTTTTTTAGAGTGTATGGAGAATTAAGGACCTCAGATTTCAGCTAAATTATCCTAATTTGTGTTATGGAGATGAGTTAAGGTCTTAGGGGTTTAGAACGACATGGTGAGAAATTAATAACATCATTTACATTTCTTATTGAACTAACAATTTAACTCTCATTTCCCAGTTTGAATAAAGATGTAAAGCTGCAATGTTAAAGTCAGATTTTTAAGTTTATTCATTAATTGTTTGGTAGTTATACTAAATGATCACATTTTGTGACTTTTTTTTCCTGTTGTTGTGACTAGGTCTGATACATTTGCTTGTTGTTTACATAAGCCCGTGTTTACATGAGCTCTAAACAGCGCTTTTTGAATGTTACACAACTCTTCGATGCAAACACATGACACTAGTTTAAAGCCAATTAAAAGTGTGCTGAAACACTGATGTGGAAATCACCTGAAACATTGAGCCAAAAATGATCATGTTTGAGTTTTAAAAACATTTTCATGTAGGAAAACTATTGGGAAGCTATTAATATTGGCAATTAATCTAAAATTTAATTAGGATGCTAATGTATTGAATATAATATTAATGTAATATAATTACTGTTTTTTGTTTAAGTAAAGGTTTATTTATATCGCACCTTTTCCAGACATTGAGTCACAGAGTGCTTTACAATAAGAGAAAACAAGTAAAAGAACACATGACAATATAAGAAGGCATGTTAAATATATATTAAAACTAATTAAAAATCCAAACACAAAAACACTAATACTGTTAATTAAAAGCTTGACCAAAAAGGTGTGTCTTTAAATGCTTTTTAAAAAGTTCAACTGATCCCAGAGTTCTCAGTGCTGTCGGGATAGAGTTCCAGAGCCAGAAGGCACGGTAACCTTTGGTCTTAAGACAAGTTCTGAGAATGGCTAAAAGGTCTTTGCCAGAAGACCTCAGAGACCGGCTGCATGAGTGACTACTTAAAAGATCTCGAATATATAGGGGTGCTTGACCATGCAGAGCTCTATATGTAATGACCAGAATCTTAAAATTTACCCTTATAATTTAAAGATACAGTATGTAGTTTTTGCCACTGGAGGGCGCATATTAACAATAAACAAAGCCTTAGGTTGTGTTCGAAATCGGATACTTCCATACTATATAACATAAAATATAACATGCAAACTCCACTCAGAAACGCCAACCGAGCCGAGGTTCGAACCAGCGAACTTCTTGCTATGAGATGACAGCACTACCTACTGCGCCACTGCTTTGCCTGGTTTTTGAATAGTTTACGGGAAAAACTTAAATGCTGTACCTTTAAGTATGACTAATTCTGTGTTTGATTTTGTAAATGTCTTTTTTGTTTGTATTTCTTAACAAGTGTATAAAATAGAATCTTGTGAAAGGTATAATGAAAAATCTGATGGGTAATTTGAGCTGAAACTTTAGACACATTCTGGAGACGCAAAACACTTCCATTAAATCTAAAAAAAGGGGTAACCTTGGTGCCCTTTAATAATACATGTGTGTTGTGACCAAATTGGGTATTTTTAGCACTTTCTGTAAATGTTATTATTTTCAAATATTAGTTTGATTAGTTTGTATAATTTATTTTTTATGTGAAATAAATGTCTTACAGTTTTCCTTAACTGCTTTGGCTCCTTTCTCAGTTGAAATTTTTCTTTTTCAAAACAAGAAGCTTAGATTTCTGAACAGTTAGCTTATTGTTCAAACCAGATTGTCTTATTGATTTAAGCAAATTGCAAATGCTTTGGTGCATGTGTGCAAACAGTAAATACGATTTTCTGTAGTTTGGACAAAAGCTAATTGCATATGGCTTGTTGATCAAAACCGATGAGTCGATTTTTATTGAAGCTGTGAAACTTCACATTTTCTCAATCATTGTCCATTGTGTAAGCCATCACACCAATTTTTTATTCAACTATAATTTATTCAATTATCAAACATTTGCATGCGCTTGTTTTCACCATAAATATCTGACATTGTAATGTCTGCTGAATTAGTAAACAACCTCTCATTGCAATACAATTTACATCATCTATTTTATATAGACTTATGTAGATATAGATTGCACAATCCCACAGCACAATCACTGCATACACAGTCCTGAACTACAGTAACAAGATTTTTTTTTTTTTCCATGAATGATTTTTTTTTTTTTTGTACTATTGACTCTTTTCAACAAATGTCAGATTTTTTTTAAACCTTGATTTCCATGGTTCATTGTCACGGTGAGAAAACAACTGATCATTTTGAGCTGTGTGGCTCACACAACGACAAATACACTATGTTTTAGAGGTCTTGGGCAATTCCTGACAACTGATAACTGGTTTTAAGCATGAATTAAATGTTTTGGGTGAGTAACAACATTTTGCAGCCATGCAATAAAGTTCTGGCGCCTCATGTACGAAGACTTGTGTCGAAATTATACTAAAACATTGCATAAACACAAAGCTATAAATGTGCTCTACGCAGTAAAAAATTCACATGTATGAAACACTGCGTATGCCGAATCCCACGCATATTCTCTTTGTACATCTGAATTAACGTGAAACTGAGCGGAACAGGCACGAGCGCAAACCCCCCCTGCCTCCTCCCCCGTATGAATATGCTAATGACTTTACTTTGACAAACCCAAACGAAGAAGCAATGGCAAAAGCAAGCAAAAAGTGAAACGTTAAACTGAATGTGAATTGGAGGTGCGCCTATCGGAGATAGACTGGAATAAAACGGTTTTATTTGCAAGTTTGTTCTTGGGAATTAATAATAAAAGAAAAAATAAATAGAGTGGGACAGTTTAGCTGATGTGGTAATGCAGTGGAGACTCATTGGACACCTCATTGGAATGAGTTTATTGAGTAATGTTTAAGGAGTCATCAGACAGAGTGGCGTAGCTCATAAAGCGCATGACAACATGTTTAGAGACTATCATTCCTGAACCCGGTTCGAATCCAGCATCTGATGATCTCATTTTTCCTTTTTTTCCCATTACTTATCAGCTTTTGCCTACTCTTCATCAAGAGAAAGACTGGTGGGAATCATTGAGAAGTGTGTGTATTATGTTAAGCACATTTGAGCATCACATATTATTTGCACATTTATTGAATGGAAATTTTTCTGATTCATGTATGCATATGCGTCTTCAGATGGTGCTTTTATAGCAATGTGCGTGCAGTCTGTCGCTCCGATTACATTGGAAAAACGGCGATCGCTGCAAATTGCACTTTAATGTTTGGCTGGTCAACTGTATGGTATGGAAAACTTATATACCTGCTAGACATGCAGATGATCCCGTCTCATACAGCTGCCATTGCATGGCTCAAATATACTTTGTAGTGTGCAATTTAACACAATTGCCTCTAGGAGTCGCCAATGGAAATAAAACAAACACACACAAGAAATGCACGTACGCCAGGCATGAAGCTGCCGTGGACCAAAGCACATTCTCACGTTCATTTCATAGTTAGTTAATCTAAATGTGTGCGTAAAACCTGACGTACGCAAAGGTTTTGTGCTTACACACCATTGATACATGAAGTCCCTGATGTTTTGTTTTGAGATTTGTACTCACAGTTTAGAGAATGTTATGTTTTTTTTTTGTTGTTGTTTTTTTTAAATGTGCCGAAGCAATTGATAAAAATGGTATCGATAATTTACTATTTCAAATTGCTAAATTGCTATTCAAGCAAAGCCACATATCTAATCAAGTTGTTTACCAAATTTTAATTTGATATAAAATAACTTCTCGATTAAGATCACATCAGTTATGCATTTATTTATTTTTTGTATTGTTTTTTTTTTTGTTTTTTTCCACACTGCAGGCTACATTCTCCAGGATTATGTGCCATAGTCAACAGGAATCTTCAGGGTCCAGATTTGTTTTCTGAGTCTGTGGATTAAAGGTGGATTAGAGGTATGCAAAAATATTTAGTTTTGTTATCAGATTGTTTCATATCATAATACCAGTATGTATTGTTTGGGACCAAAGGTGTTAATTAACTTTTCCTTCCATGTTTGTTTTTTGCCTCTTAAAGTGCTGGTATAGCAATTGGTAGCCATAAACTTGCCTTTGATTAATCACTAAAGAATTTTTTTTTAGTATAAGCGTCTTTAATATTATAAATAAATCCTTTTAGATGGCACCTACAGTAGGTGAGGAAATGAACAGCACATTTTTTGTGGGAATTCTTCAGCTGCAATACTATAAACAACCACCAGGCAGAGCAGTTGCTCAAATTAAAGAGGCTTTTCAAAAACAGATCGTTTTTTTTTAATGTTTAAAAAAATCTTGTTTGGATTATTCAATTTGCAGATAAAAGCATTATCTCATTGATTCTTACATTCCCAGATCCTTTCACTCTCATTAAATACATCAAATCATGTTGAAAATACAAAAGACAAGATGGGGAAAAAAAACAGAATAACAAGTCTTTGGTTCGCTAATTGCACCCAAAAATACAATAGGATGTGGGTGTGCAGTCGCCTTGGTAACAGTGCGCAGACATGCTGGATGAGGACCTGAGATCCATACCAGGAAAACAGGCGAAATAAGTAGGTGAGAGAGACTGTGAGTTTGTGTCAGAGAGCGCAGTGTGGATGCTGTGTGACAATTCAAATTTATTCAGAAATGCTGTCACGGTCACACGACTCTTCTTTTTAATATTGTGTCAGTTTCAGAAATATTATGACGAAAAGATGATGTCAGCACCTGTTATGGTCATGATTTCTAACTAGGGGTTTTTATTTAACTTTTGTTTTAAAACTAGTGTTGCAGCTGGCTAAAAGTGAAACCATGTTTTATTTCTTGAATTACTTGAAAAAAACATATTAAAAAGAGAGAGAAAAAGTGTAATGTAGTTAAATAATATTTGAATTAAAATAATACTTAAATACGTAAAATAATTTATTAATTTCTAAGTGCACCTGTGATGAAAATAATTTTTTGTAAGCTGTTTGGACAGAAGTATGTGTAGATATAGTGTGCACCATGTCATATTGGAGTGATATAAAGACTATACTTTTTTTTTTCTTCTTGATAGTAATGCGTATAATCATATCAACAAGACAGGACAAAGCAACTGGGATTAAAAGTACATCAAAAATACAAAAAAATACATCAAATAATCATTGGGAAAGTTCTTACTGTAACATTTCTCACAAAAGTTATGTGAAATCTGCTTCCTTCATGTCTGTCACGGTGCTGTTTATTTGATGCAACAGACGATGAGGGCACACTCTGACATGCACATAGGAACAGTGGGTGGGGAGAACTAGCTCATTTGCATCAAAGGCACGGGCAACAAAAAGAGCTGAGCTGAAAATTTCAATATTTTGATTGGTATAAATAATCTGATGGATAGTTTGAGCTGAAACTTTACAAACATATTCTGGAGACACAAAAGACTCATCTAACATCTTGAAAAAGAGGTAAAATAGGTGCCCTTTAAAATAATAAAAAAAAAAAAACTATCAAAAAATAAAAAATATAATAATAGTATTAAAATGCAAGTGTTTTTGATACCAGGAAATTTGAGCTTCTAAAGTAAAAAATACATTTATATACTTAAAAAAAATGTTTCATGTAGTTATTTAATATTTTACTGAATAAATAATAAAACTTAAATACTTAAAAATGTGATACTTTAAAATAATAAAAACAAACAAATAACAGTATTCAACATTTAATAGTGTTTTTGATACCATCAAAAATAATAATCACAATTTAATGAAATAATAAACATATTTGTTCACATTTACCTTAACACAAAAAAGCAAAAGGATTAATGATGTTGAGTTCAGATGAAAGGATTAGCGGAAGTTAAACTACTTTTTTTATTTTAAATTTAAATTTTTTTTTAACGAAAATAAAAGAAATGTTAACTTAAAAAAATAAAATAAAATAACTATAGAATTACTAATTTAATCTACTAATAAAAACATTATGATGTCTCTTTACCTGAGATTTCCCAAACTAGGGCCCACGGCCAAAGTTGGCCCATGGTAACCTTTGATTTGGCCCGCCATCACATCTGAGAAGAGAGGTAGAATGATGGGTAAGGTTCAGAAATATTTATTTCAAATTTAATGTAACCTTACATTTGTTTGTTTTGTTGTTAAGCTACAAAAAGCTTAGTGAAATTAAACGTTTAATTTTAAATAGTGTAAATTAATCAGATTTTTTTTAAATGTGGATACTGACACCGATGGATAGAAGACTTTAGTTAGCAAATCAAGGCAAAGGCAGATTCTGCTTGACCAATGTTTTCAGCGTTGAACTCCACTGTGTTATAAATGTGATTTATGTTTTTATTGCACTAGTTATAATAAAAAATATTTGTGCATTACGTAATATGATTAAAAGTAATGTTTTTTTATTTATTTTTAAAAATTGGACTGTAAATTAGGAAATTACCCATGACAACCTAAATGTAAAATATTTTGGTAAATGTATCTTCTGCCCACGGCTATCAATGATATTTGGTTTTTGACCCTTTATATGGAAAAGTTTGGGCACCCATAAAGAAATTACCCTACACACACACACACACACACACACACACACACACACACACACACACACACACACACTATTCCATTGATCTATTTTATTATTATCTTTTACTACTTAACATTTTCAGCTTACAATCTTTCAAGAAAACTTTGTAAAATGTTAAAAATAAGGATAACACTTCTAGCTAAACATATGTGCATAGACAGTAGTGTCATTAGCACTTTGCACATTCACAGCTATCACTTTATAATTTAAATGGAGTTAAATTACAGATTCTATATTCCTCAAACATCACTGTGATTAATTCCAGTATTAGAAGGCAGTATAATGACTTAACAGGAGCACATACTGTATCGGGTTGGGTGTTAATGAAAAGGTACCTGAGCCTTGTTTATGGAACTGTGGTGTTACATCTGACAAAAACGGCAGGGAAACGCTGATTTATGACTGCATTTTATTAGCCTGTGGCATCTTTTGTGTGAAATGTACAGCAGCTAGGATCCTCTTTTTGTATAGTTAGCAGAAACGCCAGACTGTGCTCAGTAGGGCAGAACAGCATGGGCTGTTTCAATTTGTTTCGCAGTCAATTTGTTTAGTTTCTTTTGTGCCCAGAACTCTTATATTCCATAATCAATATAAAATATGCATTGATTTTTTTTTTCTACAATGAAAAGCCAATAAGTAATAACAGCAGGAGCCAGTCATGCAGCGCTATCATTAATGAAGGGTTATAATGAGGACAAAATGTATAGACATCAATAACAGTGTTTTATAATGCGCTATGTTGGGCACACATTGGTTTTTGTTTTGTATTCTTCACAAAAGCAAGTGGAAGGTGCGCATGGTGTCGTGGAACAATTGTGATGATATTCTGATAACTACTGACAACACTTGCTCATTTATTTCTTTATTTTTTAAAATGTTGTCATTAAAATAGCTACCTTACTGTTTGCATTTTTACTTAAAAGTAAAGAAAATGCCTTAAATGGATCCTTTTCTCTTAATATACTTATTCTCAGGCCATCCAAAATGTTTTGAATTTGTCTTCATTAGAAAATTAAAAATTTTTGAAACTGTGGTCCTAAGCATAACATTCATATCAATGGCTACTAACACTTTGGAAACATATACACTCACCAGCCACTTTTAGGTACACCTGTCCAACTGCTTGTTAAAGCAAATTTCTAATCAGCCAAGCACATGGCTGCAACTCAATGCATTTAGGCATGTAGACATGGTCAAGATAATCTGCTGCAGTTTAAACAGAGCATCAGAATGGGGAAGAAAGGTGATTTAAGTTACTTTATACATGGCATGGTTGTTGGTGCCAGACGGAGTATTTAAACTGTTCAGGCTGGTGTGGGGTATATTTTCTTGGCACACTTTGGGCCCAATAGTACCAAATGAACATCATGTCAATGCCACAGCCTACCTGAGTATTGTTGCTGACCATGTCCATCTCTTTATGACCACAGTGTACCCATCTTCTGATGGCTACTTCCAGCAGGATAACACACCATGTCATAAAGCGTGAATCATCTCAGACTTTTTTTCAGTTTGTGTGTGTGTGTGTGTGTGTGTGTGTGTCTGTGTGTCTGTGTGTGTGTGTGTGTATGTGTGTATATATATATATATATATATATATATATATATATATATATATATATATATATATATATATATATATATATAAAATATTATTATTATTATTATTATTTATTATTATTATTATTATTATTTTTTTTTTACCAAAATCTGGTTCAATTCTATGTTAACAGCTCCTTTAGGAATATTATTCCTTGGCAAAAACATGACATTTTCAATACTTATTGCTCCCACTGTATGTGCCATGAGGTCAGAGATCACTTGATACAGAACTTAAAATCAGGTTTAACGTGATCGGCTGCAGTTCACTTATCTGCCACTGGTGTCGCTAATAACAAACAATTATGAATTCTTCATTTGGAATTTAATTTGCAGAGGCAACTTGAAGTAAACCATTTGTAGGATTATTCCCTGAACATCGCTCTATCTGTTTGTGCAAGCCGATGTTTAATGACTGAACACTGGCTAATTTTTGCCAGCTTCATTTGGCGATCCTAAAGGCACAGCAAATCCCATTACAATTTTAAAATGGACTTCGGAACACAGTTGGCTTCAGTTGAAATATGCAAAACTCCCACTGACTCTAGCATCTATAAAACAGTAAGTCAGGAGCAGATTTTCTTGTGTATAATTCAAGCCTCTTTAATTTACGCTACCACCCTGGAAGACTTTTGGCTTGCTGTGCTGTTCATAAATCCTAAGTCTCCAATGAATTACAGATGCGTCTGTGTGGGCCACGCGATAGAAATCTAACATTTTTAATGAGCAATTACCTTCTATAATGGGTTGCTTTATAGTTTGTTCCCAAACGTACCGGCATTAATTTAAATCAATAGCTCATCAATGGGCCTGACACATTACTTGCAGTTTTCTTTGACATGTATGCTAATATCAGCCCAACAAGCGTTAAACTAAGTTTGCAAATTCACTTAGCATTTAAACTCACCGCTGTGCGAAAAGGTCTAGATTCTTAATGAAGTAGACGAAATACAAAACAAGGGCAGATGTAAGGCCCTACAATTTATTAGTGTTCCAAGGATCAGCACTATTTCTAAAAGCAACTAAACCACAAATAATAGTTTGTTTTTATACTTTCTAGGGGTGTAATGATATACTTAGGTCATTATTCAATACATATATATTAGTGCTAAACTATTGATACAATATAATCTCGATATTCAATGCTTGCAAATTTTTTCTAATTTGTTTATTCATTAATTTCCTTTTGGCTTATTACTTGATTTATCAGAGGTTGCCACAGTGGAATGAACCACCAACTATTCCAGCATATGTTTTACATAGCGGATGACCTATGGCCAATTTAGTTTATTCAATTCACCTATACCATATGTCTTTGGACTGTGGTGGAAACCGGAGCATTCGGAGAAAACTCGAACACGAACATGGGGAGAACATGCAAACTCCACAGAGAAATGCCAAATGGCCCAGCTGGGACTAGTGATGGGAAGTTTGGATCATTTTACTGTTTCTTATCTTTGAGTCTCATTCATCAAGATGAACAAATCTTTTTTCGAGTCATTTCGTTCATTTGGTTCAATTTGCAAAAATGTTATTAAAATGATAAGAATTGGTTCCAAACACATCTACAACTAGCCCAAAAGGTTAATTGCACGACAAATAAGTCATAAATAAAATACTATAAGAAGGAGAATATAATACTTTAATGTTTACCTGCTCTTTTGTCAAGGAAGACATTTTTGGCTCTTTGCTCAGCTCACCTCTTCATGTCTTCAAATGTCAGTGGTTCGTTCACGTTACACTGACAGTCACATATAAACTTAACCAATGTACACAGTCTGAGCCGATAGGAGCCATGATAATTAGTTCACCTTTCAAGTCTTGAGTCGTTCGTTATTTACGTGACAGAATGACTCAAACCCGAGGACTCGAGAGATGAACGGTTTAATCATTTTTCCGGGCTCTAAACCTGTATGATTGGCCCGTGATGAACGAGTGACTCAGACCCGATAGAGGACTCGAGAGGTGAATGGTTCAATTCTTTTCCCGGCTCTAAACGCATATGATTGGCTTCTGCCTTTCCGCGATGAACGACTCGAAATGTGATGAAGACTTGAAATGAACGATACCACCTGCACAAATGTGCGCATGCGCGGATGAACAAATCACTCCCTGAGAGGACTCGTAGTTCCCGAGTCATATTGAAGATTCGTTCCAAATGAACGAATCATTCATGAGCGACCCATCACTAGCTGGGACTTGAACCAGTGACATCCTTGCTGTGAAGCGACAATGCTAACCACTGAGCCACCGTGCTGCCACTAAACATATGCAAATGCTCTAATAATATTATAACATGTAAATTTTGTAAGATGCTGTTGGTGGCTATTTTTGCAAATATCTCATGAGCCCTAAGGCAAATTTCACAAATTTGGTCTCATTACATTCAGAGGGACATTCTGATTCGACTGATATCCAATTATCCCATATTAGCCATTTTGGGTGTCGGCCATTTTGAATTTCGACCAAAAATGCCGTATTTTATTACCCATTTAGGTATTGTCACCAAATTGTTATGCATATTCAACCCCATGCGTTGAAGGTGCTTAAAGTTTTTGAGCATCGCCACCTTGTAGATAGACTTGGAGGTGGACTTGAATTGACTTTAAATTGGTCCTGGTCCTCAATGCAGGGCAGTGATGATATCAGAATATATCTGTTTAGAATTCTGAAGTACGATTTATGCTAGAGACATATTTTTAAACCACACATTGCATATAAATAGACATGGAAATAAGACATTCGTCATTATCAGATCTCTTTTGCATTATTAAGCCCAATATTCTGTTATATAGTGTAATTATATTGGCACTGACAGTCTGTAAATGTTCATTCTCATGCGGTGCTCTCATGCTGCTCATTTAATGAATTAACAGTGCATAACTGTTTACAAATAAAGACAAGGCTGAAATTTTGTCAAAAGGATAACTAACAAGCTTTTTGTTTGCTATAACCTGTTGCATTGTGCTGTTCTTTTATTAGATGAGTGAATTAGAGCTGCTGCAAAATATGTATTATTTGTATAAGCCCTAATATGTACTTTTATAAAAATGTATAATTTGTTGCAATGTACTTAATGTGTAAATACATTTTACATTGTACTTATAATTGATTAAATACATGCATGTAATTACATCTGTAAATAATTTCTTTAATTACACTGTTGACCATCCCTTACACTTTAATCCACCTTTAAACCTGATCCCACTGCCAAACCTGTCCCTTACCCTACCTGCATCACACCTCAAGGGCACCAGAAGTGTTCTGCAATACTTTATAGACACAGTAAGTACATTGTATTTATTTTTTAATCCAAGTATATAGCAGTTCAGGGGTCTGTTCTTCGTATTAGAATGTCTAGATAAACTGATCTGAGATCGCTGCGTGTTGTGAAGGACAGATCTATCGATCCTCGAAATCATGATCAGCAATGCAACGATTGGCTGACGGCAAAGCAGCGCAATGACATCATCTGATTAATATTCAATTATCCATGTGAGCAAAATTACATAAAATTAGCAGTAAACGGTTTGTTAAATATGACACGCAATAACCTTCCACATTTGTTGTGAGCTGCAGGCTTTACACTTTCATGTGTCAAGAGTATTTATCATGTATTTCAATGCATATAAATGTATTTAGATCTACATTTAGAAAATATTTTCCTTATTATAGTAGCCGTTTTTTTAATCGCTGTATGGAATAACTGGATGTTTACAAAAGCATTTTGATATTGGTAAAGGCGTCTGCAACTTTTGTGAAGCATCAAATCACTGGCACATTAACTGTCAAAACATGTTTATGACTGCATATGTATTATTTCTTTTTTTTTAAGTCACATATCTGCATTTCTATTATCATACACAAATTGTACTAAAGCGATCTAAAAAGTTCATATCAATACGTTTTCTCTTTGCACCACAAGGTGGCAGTCTTTGTACTTTCAGTTCGGGGGTGCAGATTGCAAAAGTTTTATTAATAGGCTATATATAACTTTATTTATTTTATTAATAACTATAACTTAATATATATTGCTAAAAATATTTACTATTTTCCCAAGTGTATATAACTACTACTGTAAGAAAATATCAGAATTCGGTACATACTTTCTGTATTATCTTTGCTTGAACCGACCCGATCTAATCCTGTTTATATGAATTGAACCTGCTTCCGATCAGGTTTGAGCTAGCAGAACTGTTGCTATGACAACATCTCTCAGATCAGCTTTGAAGAACGAAACGATCCTGGATCGTGTCAAATCGTCAATATCCAAATCCAGCTAACTGAGTAATCTAAGTATGAAGAACGGACCCCAGATCACTTAGTATAAAGTAGGACCAAATATTTTTCTTTTAAGCCATTTTTATTGGTGAAATTACCACTCGGCAAGCTCAAAAAAGCATAGTTCACACAAAAATTAAAACTCTGCATCATTTACTCACCCTTGACATGTTCCAAACCTGTTTGACTTCTGTTGTTCTTCTGTTGAACACAAAAGTGCAGGGCAGAGAGACACATTGGTTGTGTGTGTGTAGATAGTTTTACCCCCTTCTGACTCAAGAGTCAAGAATACATGAACTAACATTTACATAAAATGGATTACTGTGGGCTAAAATGACCTACAGAATGCTTATGTAAGGGTGCTGTGTGTGGGATGCTTTTGCATTGTCACTTTTCCTCTTATTTTGACTTATCAAACTGCACGGTTCTCCCCAGTGGCAAAAAAGGCGCTGTAACTGCACAGCGAGTTAGTCATGCTACATTAGATTTTTTCACAGCAGGAGCTTTCTACATAACACATGGTGAAAAATCTATTAGTGATGCTAGTTTTTTTTTTTATGGGGGGGGTCTCCTGTGTGTCCTTACTATTCATTTCTGCTTTGGTGGTCTGAAACGCATGATTATACGAACCCCCCCGCTTTTCCCAAAGTGACACTTGGTGTAATCACACCACACTCTGAGTTTTGCCTATTGTGTACTTAATTAGTAGGTTAGACAGCGTTGATTATATCTGTCTGACCTGAAAGCGCAACGTTACATGTCTCAATGCTAATGTGCCATTGAACCAACCCAGCCATTGAGACAGATCAAAGCACTTTTCTTTCCACAAGCTCAAGCGTACACATACTTCATCCAGAGGAAACTCTTAGGAAATGGGTTTGTCACACTGCTCCAGTCTCCGACTTCCCACTCCTCCCCCAAAATCCTGGAGTGCTCATTCAAATTATTCTCAAAACAAAAGGACTGATGGATAACACTTCAAAGTTGATCTAAGCATTGGGTTTTAGCCGAATGGGCTCAGCGTGTTCATGATTCATCCGAGGTAGAGCTGATTTGGACAGCCGTCTAGTGTGCTCAGGTGTCAATGAGCATGTGTGGCATGTCACCAAGCATCATCTGGAGAGAGCCGGAGCAGATAGTGACCCGAAACTGAAGGGCTGCACAACTGAGCAAATATATTTGTGAATTATGCATATACGAGGATGTGTGCCACAACCAAAAAAACTGAATCCCAATCAGCCAGCTGTGCAGAAACTGAGAAAAATGCTATTTGGTTTTCCAACTTGGAACGGATGTACAATTTCCAATGCCTCTCTCTCTCATCGTCTCAATGTTTTTTTCCACCCGCCCCACTTCATTTTAGCAAATGTGACTGGTGTGAATGTTATAGTAACGGAATTTGCTTAATCACCCGGCAGCTGTTAAAAAAAACAACAATAACAAAAAAAAAAAAAAAACAATGTTCAACACAAGTTATTCTGGGCAATTGTTAGAATATGATAGAATATTTTACGCAACAGCAGACTGGTATTGCAGTAGCCCATCCATCCATCCATCCATCCATCCACACTATATTTGTTTTTCCTTCTATATGTTAGGAAAATGGTTACAAGTTTTCAGCTTTCTTCTAAACCTCTTCTTTAATGTTCAACCGAAGAAAAAAAATAACTCTTGAGGGACAGTAAATAGTGAGTAAAAATAGATTTTTGGGTGAACTATCCATATACAGTACAGTAACTGCATAATCTGTTAATGTTAGAATCTCAATCTTTGAATTCTGTTTTATAATACATTACACACACACACACACACACACACACACACACACACACACACACTCTGTCATTGAAATGTTTGGAGTACTGTAGGAAAGGCATCGTCCACACTAATATATATTTATTTAAAATTAAATTTTTTTCTTATTGTTTTGTTTAAGGAAAATACATTTTTGAAAACTGATAAAAATGGATACAGTACATTCAATAGTGCCATTTTCACGTTGTATTTTGGACCATAAAAATGGAACCTTTTGAAAATGATAATGCAGTTTTTAGTTATGTGATGCAGTCACGTGTCTGTACTTAAGCCTGATAGCTCAGTTTTGTTCTTATGTGTTTTGTAATTTTCTTTACAGTGCGGTGCGGGTAAGCTCATCATCAGCACAGTAGTGTGCCTTTGAAGCATTCTATTATTTCATCACTTTTGTTCAGTCTTTTTTCAAATCTATATATAATGTGTACATGTGTGCAAAATTCTTATAACTCTCCAGTGCAATATTTATTTTTCCAATATTTCTCAACAGATTAAGGACATTTTCACATTATTTCCTATATTATATTTCCTATAATAATAATAATATTTTGGCTGGATTAAAATAAGCTTTTAGTTAAAAAAACATTTTAAAATCAACATTATTATCCCTAATTATGCAATATTTGTATTAATGATTGGCTGCAGAACAAACTATTATGTTTTAAAATGTATTGAAGAAAAATCTTCTCTCCATTTAAACAGAAATTGGGTAAGAAATAAAATAACTGACATTTAACCAGGCATTTAATAAGTTTGACTTTAACTGTATTTACTGTACATAAAAAAATGGATGTTCATACCAAGAATCATTTGATAATATTAAAAGACTTTATTTAATGATAAAATCCAAATTAATTGTTGTTAAAACTCTTTAGACTTTGGCACTATTTGCTTCAAACTAGTATTAATTACCCATTTGTCAGCAAGAAATGTCATAAATATTATTATTCAGTTTTACTGTTGGACAATAAGGATCAATAAATTGAACAAACATTTTATTATATCACATTACATTGAATTGCATTACGCTGAATTACATGACATTATATTATTTAATCATTCAAATTCCTTTGGCTTAGTCCCTTTATTCACCAGTGGTTGCCACAGTGGAATGAACTGCCAAACATATCCAGCATATGTTTTACACAGCAGATGGCCTTCCAGCTGCAACTTAGTACTGGGAAACATCCATACACACTCATTCACACACATACACTACAGCCAATTTAGTTATTTCAATTCATCTGTCCCGTATGTCTTTGGACTGTTGGGGAAACCTGTAGGAAACCTACGCCAACACAGAGACAACATGCAAATTTATATTTACAATTATATTATATTATATTATATTATATTATATTATATTATATTATATTATATTATATTATATTATATTATATTATATCTGTAACGTTTTGCTAAGCTCACCTTAAAGTGCAAAAGAGCATCTTGTTCGGCTCAGACACATAGCATGTAATGATGTTCTCGTTTTCAGCTCGTATTTTTTTATAAGCTCCTCTTCTCCAGAGGACAAGCATCAGTTCTACCAATAAAACCTCTCTGTTAGTGTGAACCAGCCGATGGCCAACCGAATTAAATTCTCTGTTGTTTCATTCCTGTTTCTCATGTCCAGAAAATTAGGTGAGATTTCTCAAGAGAACGACAGTAGATGATATCTGGCAATAATAGCGTTTACGGGTTTTGTTGGTGGTGGAATGGGAAAAAAAAGAAGCTGATTGTTTCACAGACCTTTCACTGACACAGCAGCATCACATTTTCATGTTTATGCCTTAATAATCAGAAATAATGGCATTATCAGTGTTGGTGTTATTATTGCAGTGTTGTTTTTCTACAGTCATTCGTTACACGTCCTTGAACGCAGCAGCTAATCAGTCTGTCAATCATATAATTGCGTTAATGAAATGGTGACCTATTTCTATTTTGCATAGCTGACTTTTATAATGCAAAAACAAACTCTTGAAGACAGGCATGCTAATTTGGGTTAAAGGACTGCATATTTTGTGCAGTCTAAATAACACATCAAAATCAGTTGTTTGTGCTTCATGATCCCTGTGGGATTCTCAAGTTTAAATCTTGACTCATATTTTTTTTCCCTTGGAAAATAACAACCTCTGATTCCAGGCATTTTTGTAAAGTTTCTTGCTGTGCACAGCATCCGTAATTGCACCAAATTCTTGTTATAAAACACACATTTTTGCTTAAGATGCTTTGGGGCAATTTGAGTTTGAACTCTTCAAAATAATGTTGGCTTGAATTAAACTTCTCTGAAAAAAATATGGCTGTGCAGGCAGATATGAATTCACAGCCTGAACTTACACGCTTCCATTTAACTATACAGATAATTTCTGTACCTGTCTGACACACAGAATCACTTCAGCATAGCCAAATGTTCTCGTCTATAAAATTGTTTGGGATGATTACATATCCACAGCTTGATTTGTTAAACTTGATAATCTTTTCCGCATGTTCCTCTAAAATAATTGTTCTACTCGGGATGTTCTTCTAAATTGGATGACAGCTTCCCCACCGGGTGGCCATGATGAACTCTTGCCAATAGGGAGCAAACTAAGCAAGCAGAAAATGTCATTACGGCTCGATTCGAAGGCCTCATCTGTCTCACTGTCAGCAGGCTGAGCTGCTCCAAACGCAGAACCCTCGAATACCTGTAACAAGTTTAAAAAGTAATTTTCAATTTGTCTTAAAATTCCCAAATGGTGCCAGGGATTTGAAAAGGTTTGGGAGGCGCAATGCTTTGATTTTGTTAGGCTCGGTGTTCATTACAAATCATTAAGACTGTTTTCTTGCTGAAGTTGGAGTTTTTTGTAATTATAAACATTTTAATTAAACTGTTAGCTTGTTTGATTGATTTAGCATCTTGACTCTTTCTTTACCAGAGTTAGCTTCAGCATTTGTGATCATATATTTGCTCCCATAATTTTATGTTTTATTTATTTAGGAATATATGCAGTATATAACATATTTTCATCCTTCGAGTGGATTATAAACATGTACTGTAGCTTCACTAACAGTTTACAGTTTAAGTGAAGTTTTTTTTTGTTTAATGGGTGCTATGTGTTGTTATTCATCTCACACTTTAGCTGTCGAATATTAAAAGGAAACTTATTAGAATTAGGAAATTACTTTCAGCAGACCATGAATAACCCCTGAAACTCAAGACTCAAGAGTCTTTCCGCTGCAGTATCTCAGACATGCTAAATGTTACTGTACTATATGGAATACAAAGAGAAAATAATCTGGTGGAACATTAAACTCAAAATAACTCCAGTCACAAACTACTACACCTTATGAAACTAACGTCATGTTAAAAAAAAAAAAGCGTATTATTTTCATTTCGTTTTTACTACCAATGTAAATCACTTGCAGCACAATCTTAGTATTTAAAATTGTTTGTTTGTGACTTAATGTGAAACCCACAATATAAAATGCATGATAACTCTTTCTGCATATATACATAGAGAAATTTTAAACACAGGCTCATTGGAAATAAATGCATTACATTTTTGTAAAAAAAAAAACATAACAAAAAAAAAACACATACTTAATCATATATTAGACTACTGTTTTTAGGTAATATGTATGCGAAGGAGCTGTATGATGACAATTTTTGTTCCTTTTCACACTGATATTTGCCTGGACATGTTATTGACAAATAGATTATTTTCATGCAGTTCTTTGCAGAAGATCAAATAAATCCCCAAAAAGCAACTTATCAGTGTCTATGATTTGTAATTAAATACATTTGGCTGACCTGTGGTCAGTTTGCTGAGTTGCTCACTTTATACAGTGTTTGTTTTCATCGCTTTTGTGGACTAAGTAAAATTATTTTTTCGCCGTGCACTTTTCTTCAATGTTTAGGAAGGGTTTATGTCAGTGGTTTGCTTAGTGGTCTGTACATAAAAATCAAAACTTGCACTAAGTAACATTTTTTCAGATTTTGCAAAAATGTGGACAGCACTATCTAGTGGATTTGTGATCTGAAATGTGCAACAAAACAAACCCAGAACAATGTAATTTATGTTTTGCAAAAATGTACGCTGAGACATGCATTAACATTGAGCCTTGGCTGGAAATCTTATTTATTGTTCTGTTTAAAATGTTGTGGTGAAAAAACACGTATTTGAAAATTAGGTCTGCCCATAGTTTTGTTATTGTGGTTTGTACGACAAGCTTGACCTTCTTGTGGACGTGTACAAGTTGGATGTATATCTGACGGATAAAACAAAACTTGCACTTATTAACTTTTTCTTTTGCACTTATTAACTTTATCACAGGAATGTAAACAGCGCCATCTAGTAGATTTGTCATCTAAAATGTGCAACGAAATAAACCCAGAGCAACGTATCTTACGCTTTGCAAAAATGTAGGCTGAGCAAGCATGCCGTTTAAATGGTTGTGCTAAAAAAACATATGGTTTGGAAAGTTATAATAACGGCTTTGCCCAAAGTTTTTTGGTATTGTTTTTTGCTAAACTTGCACTTGGTTATTTTATTTAGATTTGCAAAAATGTAAACAACGCCATCCAGTGGATTTGTCATTTGCAAAGTGCAGCAAAATGTACCCTGAGCAATGTATTTTACCTTTTGCAAAGATGTAGACTGAGGCATGGATTTCCAATGAGCCTTGGCTGGAAATCTCATTTACTGTGCTGTTTAAATTAATGTTCTGTAAAACCATATGTTTAAAAATTATAACAGCTCTGCCCAAAGTTTTTTGTTGTTGTGGTTTGTACGACAAGCTTAACCTTCTTGTTTATGAGTACAAGATGGATCTGTCTCTGACATATATATATATATATATATATATATATATATATATATATATATATATATATATATATATATATATTTATTCAGATTTGCAAATATGTAGACAACACCCTCTAGTGGAAATGTCATCTGAAATGTTCAACAAAATATACCTAGAGGTATGTTGTTTTGCAAAAATGTAGACTGAGGCATGCATTTCCAATGAGCCTTGGCATTGAAATCTTATTTATTGTGCTATTTAAACTATTGTGCTTAACAAACTATTATTTAAAACCTCATCTTTGAAATTTATAACAATAAGTCTGCCCAAATGTTGTTGTAGTTGTTGTACCAGAGCAATACTTTTCTCTTTTTTTCCTGATAATTATCCTGGAAGTGGAATTTAGCCTTGACCTTCAAGTCAGACAGACATCTTATCTTTTGATCCAATATCTCGAGACAGCAGAAGGTCCACCTAAAGTTCAAAACCTAGTGGGGATTGTGAGTCTGTTCCTTTTTGTAAAACACGTCGTCTCAATCAGTTTTCTGCTATTTTTAGTTGCTGTGGGTTTGACCTTGAACTCGAGAACATATAAGACTTTGTTTCTGCTCTTTTGATTGTATGACTAATAGTCATCTGTATGTTAACAATTCTGATTAGCTGTTGATTAGCTCTTTCTGTATAGAAGTGCTCTCTATATATAACATGCTTTACTTAAGATCATAATGTAGCTGTCTCTATGCACAAGCACAGCTTCTCTTTACAATATCTAGGTTTACTCACAGATGACACAGTATCTTCTTCCTGAAGAAAAAAAAAAACGTGTTACTAAAGTGCAAAAAGGTGAAAATAGATCAGAGAAGTTCAAGATGTTATTGACTGCGTTTGCATCCCTTATAGTTGTGTATTTGTGAACACCAAACCCCCGTCTCCATTCAACTCAAAGTCAGCGGTCTGAATTCAAGAGACAAATATGTGCTGTTGTCAAGACCCTAAAACTATTTTTGTCATCCCGCATTAGGTCTGCCCATTCTCCTTTCATCAGCGTGCATGAAGAAATGGGGAAAAAACAAGGTTAGTTATATTTGGGCGTATTGAAGGAGCATTTTCAATGGAGACTATCAGGAGTCTTATTTCTGTAAGCAACACTGCATACAGTAGATAATACTTGCAGGTATTAGACATATCTTTTCTTTAAATAAACATTGAAATGAGGTTTTCACTGTTGCTGGGTTTCTGAGAACTCAGAAATACAGATTATTCTTAGTTCTTTTATAAATGCTCATTAATTTTTTTATAATGGACACATCAGGGTGTCTATATTCTGTTAAATATGCACTGTAATATAATACTTGATTTATTACATTTATCCTCCTATTTCTTTAGATTGTTTGTATGCATCTATTTGGATGTTTGGATGAAGAGAAGGAATAGATGGATTGATGGATGGATGGAAAAACTGATGGAGAGATGGATTGATACACAGACAGACTTAGATTTTTACTTTTGGATGAATAGAGGGATGGATGGATGGATGGATTGATGGAAAAACTGATGGAGAAACATTTGAGTGATGGATGGATGGATTGATAAAAAGATGGATAAACTCTTAGATTTGGACTTGGATGAATAGAAGGATGAATGTTTGTGTGCATGCATGTATGGATGGATGGATAGGTTGATGGAAAAACGAATGGAGGGATGGATTGAGTGAGGGATGGATGGATGGATGGATAAACGTATGCATCGACTCTTAGATCTACATATATGTTTATATCTATTAATATATTTGTATTTATTAACAGATTTAATAATATGTTCTGGATAAGCAGATAGATGCATGGATGGATAGACTTACATTTGGACTTTTTTGGATGAATAGAAAGATGAATGGTTGGATGGAAAAAACTGATGGAGGGATGGATTGAGTGATGGATGAGTGGATAAACGGGTGAATACTCTTAGATCTATGAATATATTTATATTTGATGGATCTGACCATCTTTTCTGGATGGAATGTTAGCAAAAATTTGATGGATTAAGTGATAGATAGATTTTATGGATGGATGGATGAATGGATGGATGGAGAAACAGATGCATAGACTATTAGATTTGGACTTTTGGATGAATATATGGATGGATGGATGGATGGATGGATGGATGGATGGATGGAAAAACTGATGGGGGATGGATTGAATGATAGATGGATGGAAGGATTGCTAAATCGATGGATAGACTCTTAGATCTATGAATGGATGGATAGAAGGATTGGAAGAATAGATGGTCAGATCGATGGATGTATATATGAATGAATGAAAGGAGGAATTAATTAATGTATAAATGTAAAGATGAAAGGACAGCAGGGCAGATCAATGGATTCAAATATAAATGGATGGACAAACTGATGGAAATAATGGCCGAATAATTCAATCACTGTGTTTAGTTATAACTGATTTAAATTATGTATGTATGTGTATGTATGTATATATATATATATATATATATATATATATATATATATATATATATATATATATATATATATATATATATAATTTTTTTTTTTTTTTTTGCTATGGTTACAGGTTAAAAAGAAGAAAGAAAAAACAAACAGTGAGATACTCAAGTCGACATCCTCGTCCTATAACTAAATAAATAATAAAATATATCTAAATAAATATTTTGACATTTAGAATCTATTATATAACATTTACCTTTCCTTTCAGAGCATGCAAATGTGAACCAGATATATCGAGTATTAGATAATGCATTCGTAAAATGTGATGAGCAGATTTCTGAGATGCAAACAGAACACTTTAGTTCAGTGGTCAAATAGCAATATCTCACCTAATCATCAGTGACTTTAAACAAAAGCAAATTGGGAGAATACATTTGCTACAGTTTTATATCTAATCAAAAAAGTTACATTTTGGAGCAAGACAACTAAAATTGTAAATGTTCTAAATGTGCTGATATTTATACACTCAATATATCATAAGAATTAATATCAAGAAGACTTCATAATACCGTGAATAATTATGCATTAATAAACAAAATTGAATATGTTTTAAGAATGTTAAGTTTGTTGTGTTGGTAGCGGTTTTCATTATAGCACCAAATTCTTGAAGACTAAATGAGCTGTTTGTTTTCCAATATTAACATTTCCACATGTTAGTCTGACCTCTGAAATTGAAAATTCTGTGACTATTTTATATGCCTTTTGTTCGTTAACTCTGTATAGAAAAGCTCCATTTGTTCACTTAAGTTAGTTTAACTAAAGTCAATGTAATAACAATGAAAAAAGCATTAACATAAGTATTTGGTTATTACTTGTTAAAATAATCTTTTTTGCAGCTTGGGTCAGTCTCATGATAATACCATATAAGGGCTGAACAATATATCGCAAAATTATCATTACTACAATAATAGTATAAGGAAAATATCTACCATAGACGTGTGATAAATGATATTTATTTCATGCATTGTTTGATTATCTAAATTTGAATAATCAGATGGAGCCTTACTATCTTTATACCCGCCTCCCCAGTAGTTGCTGTTCTGTTATTGGCTGGAGCATCCTAAAGGTGAATCCAAAGCTGAAAATAAATATGGCGGGAGTCAAGTCAACAAAGGAAGATGACAACAGCCAATCAGAGTCAGAATATCTGCGCAGGTTTTCACTAATTCCTAGTGTTTTATAGACTAAAGCTGCATCTGAAATCGCATACTTCCATATTATTTAGTATGCTAAAATCAATATGCGAGCAGAGTAGTATGTCCGAATTCATAGAATTCGAAAAACAGGATGCGAGAAGTATCCAGATGACTTGCTACTTTCCGCAAGATTCTGGAGTGCGCATCACATGCACGTTGCGCTATCCCATGATGCTCTATGAGATAATTTATAAATAGGAGTGAAGCGACGCAACTGACGCAGGTAGGTCACACGACCATGACAAAATGGCAGATGTAGTACGTCCGAGTTCCATTCATATTTTTTACATTCACACTGTATAGAACATACTTTTCTAACGGCTGAGTAGTACATTTAAATTAAAATGCAGTACCTACTGAATAGTTGGCCTATTTGGACACAGCCTTCATGTTTGCACTTTACCGCTGAATTGTGTCTGAAAAATATGTTTTGCCTATTTTAATATCAATAAATAAATGATTTAAAAATAACTAATCCCAACAGGTGCAGGACGTCAACATGATGTCTGATAGATGTTGAATACAGTGTCGTGGGATGTTGCATTTTGTTTAAAAATTAAAACTGGGTTGATGTCAGAATCCAACATCAAGCTGACGTCAATGTCCAACGACGGATAGATGTTACATTTTGGTCTCTTTCCAATGCAAACTAAAAACAACAAAATATCTAATGATGTTACAGCTTGACGTTGTGTTAACAGTACCACTATGACGTCTATCAGATGTTGGATTTTGGTGCTATACATGACGTATAAATGTAAGTATGTGTGTGAATATGACCTTGTTTTAAGATTTTGACTCGACATTTACTTTAGACACTTTCCAACAGAACCTAAAATCAACCAAATATCTACATCATTTCACGTTGTTATTGGACGTCAAAATAATATTATCCTTAGATTCTGGCGTCCTAAATCTAACCTAATAATAACCTTTTATGATGTTGTATGTCTGCTGGGTATACTGAAAGAAATACCGTTATCGCGATACTCAACAAAAATATCATATATTTTTCCAGTATGATGCAAGCTCTATCGTGTATAGTGATAAAAGCTTCAACAGTTAATCGCAAACAAGAAAATTTGTTACCAGCATAAGTCTAGACTGTCCCACAGAAAGCAGGGGCATCTGGTCACCCTGTTGTAAGATTGCGGTAATGAGAATGATGCTGGACGTACAACAAGCGTTTTCATAACAGTTTCCGGTGCTGCTAATGAATGAGATGCTCTGTGCTTACATTTACACGGTATGACTGTCTGAGATAGCAGATGCCTTGTGCCACAGCTGAGGGCTGCTTTATGAGTGTGTGTGTGTGTGTGTGTGTGTGTGTGTGTGTGTGTGTGTGTCTGAGACTGAAATGACACTCGAGTGGCGGCTCAGCAGAGAAATCTCTAAGCTGGATGAGACATCACATGTCAGTAATCAAAGCGAGGCAGAGAGATTGAGGGTGAGACAGACACTGAGAAATGATGCTACAGGCTTGGCGGTGGGAGGAGGGTGAAGTGAGAGAGTGATGAGGGATGATGATGATGATGAAATGATAGGCTGGGGGGTTTGAATGCTCAGATGGCTTTAGGCAGCCAATCGGACCCCCCAGAGAGGTGGGAGCCACATTGGTGGTCGCCCCTCTGTTTGCACTGTTGAAAAATCTCACACACACTCACACATACTCATACACACTGAACTGAGTCTGTATTCCACACAGGGACACCAGAGTCTCTTCAAATTCATAGTCACATTTGTCTTAAATGATCCAATCATAAGCTGTATGTGTTAAATACAGGCGTTAGCAGGTTTCAAACTACAGTTACCATAACTTTTATGATTTTTTGTTCATTTTTAAATAATACATGCTAGGGCTGCACAATTTATCGTTTTAGCATTGATATTCTACATTAGTGACATCGCAAGATATGCAATGTTAAGTCAAATAGTTGAGCAGGAGCTACAGAATTGTATTGAATTACTGTGTTCATACAAAATATTTACAATTTTCTTTTTTTCCAGACTAAATATCTTCATTTCAAAGATTGTTTTACTCACCCCACTGGCAGACATTTCACTTGTACTAAGGGAAAAACTTTTCAAGTTGAAAACAAAACAGTATTTTTCTTAGATCTAAGAATTCTTTGATATTTGGACTAGAAACGAGACAAACAAAAATCAAATTTTTTTAATTGCATTGTGGCTATTCATTCATCACATAGAGCTATTTGAACTGTCATGTGAAACATCATATCGCAATATTTATTGCAGAAAAATAAAATATTGCAATATAAGATTTTTCCAATATTGTGCAGCCCACATACATTCATAGTTATAAAATATTTTTTAAATCTTTTAAAATAATATATTTAATTTACCTTTTCATTTTTTATTGTTTAGCAAGGCATCTTTTCTATTTTCTATTCAAATTAAATTTTTTGAAATCAAATAATAAATATTGTTGCAGGTTTAGTTCACTTATTGGACATTTTTTAATATTAGCTAGTTTGTTGGTGTTTTACATAGATTGTTAAATTATATCTTTTATATTTAATTATGATTTGTTCTTTTGGCTTTTATTTTATTTTAAGATGTTGTTTTTTTAGTCACGTTTATAAGTTTATTGTTAAATATTTATTTTAATTTTAAATTTAATTAGCTTTTGTTTTCCTCTTTCAATTTTTTTATTTTAATATTGTCATTTTATTTTAGTTTTTTTTTGTGCTTTTTTGGCTTTAGTTTATTATTAAACATTTATTTTTATTTTTAAATTAAATTTATTTTTAATTAGAATTTATTTTCTTCTTTTTATATTTTATTTTAAGATCATCCTTTTATTTAAGTAATTTTTGTAATTTTATTATTTTTCATTTTCTTTTTTAATTTTTGTTTAGTTGCCGAGTCAACATGTTTTGTTTTTAATGTTTACTTAATCATATCTGCTTTATTTTACTGAATTGTTTTAATCCTTTTTTTTCTGTAGCCCCACTGAATAAGACTGCTTTGCAAAATAAGCCTGCATACCCTTGCAGAAATCTTATTTTAAGAGTTATTTCAATATAATTTTTGTTTTTATTTTAATATATGAACTTTAATAAAAACTGCTGTCTATGTCTGCAGATCATTTGATCAAATAAAGTTTCATTAAGGAAATGTTTCATTCACAAATATTCCATCTACAGATTCACTGTTTTACCACGTATGTGCAATAATGCTTATTTACAACAGAATCAGAAAATGCTAAATTATTCTGCAGCATTGGAACTGAGGTGCATGGTAGTCTAACCTAAACACGCTTCTGGAAAATGTCGACTCGTAAGCCAGTGAATTTTTGAAACATGCTAAATTTATTTTAGATTTGCTCACTGAGGCTTGCAGCATCGAAATGTTCCCTCCCTGCAGCCCATCAGAGGCGAATACACAAACTCCCAGAGCAATGTCTACATCCTCAATGCTCTTTCCTCCTGCTCTTTTTTTTTTTCTCCTCACCCTCTCAGTTTACACTCGTGCCTTGGATTTGTAAAGATTCAGACTGATTACTGATGTGTAAGATAAAGTGCCTGTACGAAACGCAATTTCACTAGCTCCCTTTCATTTCCCTACAAGCGCACAGATCATTGGATGTGTTTGGCTTGTTTTTCGGTTGATCATTTGCCAGTGCTTATGTTTAGTATTCCTTCTGAAACTAGTAGATTGTGTTTAAATGGGACATATCAAGAAATGCTGACTTTTTTCATGTTTAAGTAGTATATTCGTGTCCCTGGTGCATCTTCCAACCCAGAAAACATGAAAAAAAGTTCTAAACCTCGTCATCAGTAAGTACGTTTACATAGACACCAATAAGATTTTAATATGATTAGGACAATACTCTGATTAAGAGTCTACCATGTAAAAGCGATTTTTATGTAATTTAATATGATTAAGGTCATATTCGGGCGAAGCAGTGGCGCAGTAGGTAGTGCTGTCACCTCACAGCAAGAAGGTTGCTTGGTCGCTGGTTTGAGTCTCGACTCAGTTGCCATTTCTGTGTGGAGTTTGCATGTTCTCCCTGTGTTCACGTAAGTGTCCTCCGGGTGCTCTGGTTTCCATACATTGATTTTTTTGCAGTGGTGTACGTCTGTGGGCATTTACATAAATGTATGTTTGATGGAAGGTAACTGACTGTCTTCACAAACTTGTGTTGTCATTTTAATTCCAAGTAGCATTAGCGTTTGTGAGGGCAGTGCTGTTTTGTTTAAAACCGTTGCTGGGAAACCATTTTTGCAGCTCTGAAAGTGCTTCTTGTTGGCACAGATGATTCTACATATTTACTGTTTTCATTCAGGAAACACACACACACACACATATATGGGGAAACTGCTATCGATGGGAAACGCTCAATAGATCATTTATAATTTATGTGGCTTCTTGATGACAGTATATGCATTGTATACTGTAGGTTGTGATGATTGGGCATGAAACAATGTATAGTCTGGTTTATTTAGTACCCACAGCTTAGAAAATCCTATAAAAATCACAAATTCTTATAATTTATTATAAGAAAATTATTCACCATTCGTCCGTCCGTCCATTCGTCTGTCCAGCTGACCGACTAACCGACCAACCAACCGTTCAACCAGCCAACAAACCATCCAGCCGACTGTTCGACTGACTGACTGACCGCCGGCCCGCCCGCCCAACTGTTTGTCAAACCAACTGACTGATTGTGACAAAACAGCAAAACAATTGACATTAAAGTAGATCATAAATTGAAACATTGTTTACTGAATCAAAACTATACGCAAGGAAGTTTCTACTGAAAATTGTATTTGTTGTTCTACAGAAAGTAACAAGTTATGAAATGGCATAAATAAATGCTAACTAAATGCATAAATAAATGCTAACTGTTAATAAACTACAGTAAAATTCAAGTCAAACAAGTGTGCTCTCCAGCCAGCAGCTATTTTTTTTTTCTCTAGCTTGCGGTATAATTCATTTATTAGTTCTTCATTTATTATTACAAAGGCGAGATGTAAGTCGAAAGAGTGTTTGCTAAGAGCATAAATTTTGTACAAAATCCAATGCTGGAAATTGCAGTTCTTCGACTCCACCATCAGTGTAAACCCTGAGGGAGAAATCACTTGCTGTCAAACCAAACCGACACAAAAACATGTGTAAACAGAAGTAAAATGTCAGGTTACGTCATTTCAAACAACCCCGTTCAAGCATGCTACTTACTTTTTATGTAAATAAGATGATGTTTTGCGATTCTGCCGATGTTGTTTTTCTAGTTTCTTCAAGGTGTGTCTTTTTTCATCTCACCTCCCCTGTGGATTCATTTTGGTTTTATGAGGATGGCATCCAAGAAGTTGATGCTAACATAATTTCTATTTCTGAACTTATATATATATTTTCAATAAAGTGAATAGTTCACATTGCGTTGGTGGATTGCTGACAGTTGACAATGCTTTAATCTATATTAAGAATTTCAAGCCACAGCTTACTTGAAAATTGATATTCATACAATTGCCATCATCATTTGTACTGTATAATTAAGGTTTTCTCTCTGCTTGTTTTCGCTCAGTTGAGATGAGATAACTGTTTTGGAATTAATCAAGGAGGGGAAGAATGTGATAAAGGATTGTGTTAACCATGAGAAAATATTAATTCTTCTAAGATGTCTTTTTAGGCTGCCAAAACTGTGCCTTTACAATTACATGTTCCATCTGCCTCTTCCTCTTGCCAAATTAATTTAGGCCACTTTTGCTAATGCCCGGGCATTCAGACGACAAACTGGCAGCACAAGCAGCATGAAGAGGCTGCAGGAAAGAGCGAATTAAAAGCAGACCCAGAGTTTGCCTCAATCTCGACCTTGATGATAGTGTTTGTGTGATTTCAGCACAAGGGTTTTCAATTCGGACGATAAATTATGATCAAAAGCATTTAACAATAATGGAAGCTCTTATATTTAAGTGTTTTGCTATTTTAAATATGATTAGCATAGGAAATTCACCATCTTTCCAAAATCAATTAGATAAATAGATTCTTTCTGGCTGTGTTTTCTGTTAGCTGCAATCATGCAATGCACTGGAAAAAAAAAGTCTAGTACTCATTACAAATAATTACAAGGATGTGGTTTATTTATTTTTATATTTTGGTAAGGATGTGTTCACATTTGACAAGTTTAATTAGATTAAAGTAACTACAATTAGATTAAAAAATAGGAATTCTTCAGTTTTTAGAAGAAAACAGTAAAAATCATGAAAAAAGTTGTTTTTGTTCCACTTTCAAAATAAATAGGGTTCTGGTCAACTGAAATATGAACAACTTGAACCAAAGACCTCTAAATTAAGCAAAAAAGAGGACACGACATACATAGATGTGAATATTGATTACACACAATGATCATTTAGCAGTATATGCGTAAACAGCATTTGCCATAAAAGCCATACGCTCACCGGCCACTTTATTAGGTCCAACTGCTCGTTAACGCAAATTTCCAATCAGCCAACATGGACATGGTCAATTCTAGACATGGTCAAGGTCATCTGCTGCAGTTTAAAACGAGCATCAGAATGGGGAAGAAAAAGGTGATTAAAGAGACTTTGAACGTGGCATGGTTGTTGGTGCCACTGGTTGGTGAGATTTTTCACACACAACCACGCACTAGGATTTACAGAGAATGGTACGAAAAAAGAAAATATTCAGTGAGCAGCAGTTCTGTGGGCACAAATGCCTTTTTAACGTCAGGAGAATGGTCAGACTGGTTCAAGCTGATAGAAAGGCAACAGTAACTCAATCACTTGTAACAACCGAGGTATGCAGAAGAGCATCTCTGAATGCACAACGTCTAACCTTGAGGCGGATGCATTACAGCAGCAGAAGACCACAAGGCCACTCCTGACGGCTAAGAACAGAAAACTGAGGCTACAATTAGCACAGGCTCACCAAAATTGGACAATAGAAGATAGGAGAAACATTGCCTGGTCTGATGAGTGTCAATTTCTGCAGCGACATTCAGATTTTAGGGTCATTTGGCACCAACGACATGAAAGCATGGATCCATCCTGCCTTGTATCAATGGTTCAGGCTGCTGGTGGTGGTGTAATGGTGTGGGGGATATTTTCTTGGCACACTTTGCGCCCATTAGTACCATTCGACCATTGTGTTAATGCCACAGCCTACCTGAGTATTGTTGCTGACCAGGGCCGGAGTGGGACTCTTTTTCAGCCCTGGAGTTTCAAGCCTCAGACCGGCCCACCTCAGTTCACGAATGACTATATTAAAATAAGGACATTTCCAATTCAGTTTCTAATTACACTAATACTGTACGTCTTTTTTTTTTTTTTTTGAGAAAACAGCTGCTTTAGAACTTTAAATGTTCAACAACCCTAACTGTATTATGTCTTAACAATAAAAATGAAAAAAAAAATAAAATAAAATAAATAAATAACATACTCAGATGAGGATCAAACCCGGGTCGGTGGCGTCGCAATCCAACGTGCTAAGCACTAAACCACAATAGTTGATTAATACTAAGTGACTCATCTGAGTAATATCATCATTAACCTGCAGGCTGGTTATTTATGAAAAGAGCAGAGCTCGGTAAAATAATGAATAAAAAGACTGTGGTCAAGTAAATAAATAAATAAATTTAAAAAGTGTGACTGCTGAGAGCAGCAGATTCTGAAGCTAGGGACAACGGCCCTCGCAGCCAAAAACCGGACTGGCCCACTGGGAAATCTCCCGGTCCTCCCGATTAGCCAATCAGGGCCTGTTGCTGACCATGTCCATCCCTTTATGACCACAGTGTATCCATCTTCTGATGGCTACTTCCAGAAGGATAACACATGTCATAAAGTGCAAATCATCTTAGACTGGTTTCTTAAACATGGCAATGAGTTCACTGTACTCAAATGGCCTCCACAGTCACCATATCTCAATCCAATAGAGCACCTTTCGGGTGTGGTGGAATGGGAGATTCGCATTATAGATGTTCAGCCGACAAATCTGCAGCAACTGCGTGATACTATCATGTCAATATGGACCAAAATCTCTGAAAAATATTTCCAGTACCTTATTGAATCTATAAGGTTTAAGGCAGTTCTGAAGGCAAAAGGGGTCCAACCTAGTACTGGTATGGTGTACCTAACAAAGTGGCCAGTAAGTGTAGTTTTTATTTTATGCATATCTATAGGTTCTTTCTTAAAAGAAGCTATGTGAATAGAGAAGCTAGGCTTTATGGTTTATTTTCTTTTTAGGGTTGGACCAAATAAACCAAGAAATTCACGCTGCAAGTGTAAATACACCATAATAAGAATTTGGCCCAACCCCATCTCCATGTGTACATAAGAATGTAGGTGTAGAGTTCTTGATTTTAGTTTGGTTGGAAGTGTATGGATAAGAGGAAGTGCCAGATAGCGCTAGTCACTACACTACAAATAAAAGGGTAAAGATATCTGTGAATTAGTAGTTTTCCTTATTTCTTATTATTTATTCATGTTTTAATTGTTTATTTATGCATTTCAATTGCATTTTTAATCTATCTTCCAACAACTTTAAACCTTGAAAGGTTAGAAACTTGACTTTTAGTAGCATTTTTATTAGTTTAAAGTGAAACATAGTCTGGATTGGTGTTGTCAGTGGTGTAAAGTAACAAATTAAAAACACTCAATTTATTGTAATTGAGTAGTTTTTCTCATGAAAAGCAATTTACGAAGTAGTTTTAAAAATGCATACTTTTACTTGCCATTAAGTACCCATTGCGTACTTCCCTTTGAGGTTTCCTTCAACTTTTTTTTTCCTCGTCTATGGGGATTGGCTTATTCCGTCCAATCAAATAATAATAATTTTGCCGCATAGCAAACAATTTCAAGACATGTTTGGAAAGTGTCCAAGAAGATGTTTAAAATCTTTACATGCAATGACTGTTTAGACAGTATGTCACTGAAAGGATGGCGGATAATACTGAAATCGTGAAATAGTCTTTAGCAATAACTAAATGCACTAGTAGGATGTTACGTTACATACACGCACAAATTGCATGTAAATGCATCAGCTTTTCACAGAGTAATACTCTCCACTCTTGAATTTTTTTAAAAGGGCTACTTTTTAATCATACTTTGAGTAATATTTACCACACATACTTTTACTTTACTTGTATTACGTTTTTGGGTAAGTAATCATACTTTTCTTGAGTATGATTACTCTTTCCACCACTGGGTGTTGTGTATTATGGTAGCCTTGTAATAAGCTGCCTAGGCATATTCTATTTATATAAATACATTATAGTACAGAATATATTATATATATTTTTATACATTTATAGTATTTTAAACTACAAAAATGTCAATACAAGTCACTTTGTTAAACTGCAAAGTTGAATTTTCAACTACAAAAGTCGACAGAGCAGTGATCCAAGTCCCATAATGCAATTGTTTACAGTAAATAATCAGAAAACAATTGTATCATAAAATGTGGGAACATGGACATGTACAGTATGCCAAAGCAAGCAAGGAGACTCACAAATGAAAAAAAAAAAGTAATTTAGGGTTGCACGGTTTACCGGTATTATGGGAGTATCGTGATACTATGGCTCCAAAATACTGGTGGTGCCACTGTAGTTTGTAAACGGTAGTATTATCATTAACCTATCTAAAATACGTAATGTTACATGTGGAAAAGTAACTAAAATGCTCACACATTTACATAAGAGCATTTTATCTGAATAGTCTTGCAATGACTCCTGTCATTATGATTTAGTAGTTACAACAACCGTGACAATCTTGATTCTTACCAGATAAGACTGAAAAAAAAAGAAATAAAAAAAAAAACTGTAGATACAGGAAACATTTAATACATTTTTGACCACTTCATAAAACCTAATTTGGTTGGAAATATTCTTTTTTTGTTACAAATTTCATTTGGTACAATTTGTATCTTTATTTTAATGTTTTTGTTGGTCAATTATCTACAAAATAAGCAAAAAAAACGAATACATCTTAGGTTAAGTGATGTGCAAATACTTTTTTCAATATTTAAGGGAATCATTAATTCAATTCAAGTGGGCATATTATAACACAAAATCATATTTCTAACTATTTTCTTTATTTCATGGGTTTGTATTATGAATTACAGTATCGCTATACTACTTGGTATCATGACACTGGTATAGTATGGTAACATGAATTAATGGTATCGCGACAACCCTTATGTCATTAATATGAATTTTTACTACGAACAAGCAATTCATAATGGAGTTCATAATGAATGTTTCATGGTAATGCTCTTCAACGAAGTGTTTCATTACCGATAGTTTCTTATAATAACCACTGCACAGTAATTCCTCAGCATATTTTAAATTCTGATATACTTTGACTTGACATAGAATTGGAAACTTGACATAGACATAAAATAGTCTGGTGGCATGAAGTTTGATTTTTACGGCACGTCTGGAATAATGATAACTCTGTAACGTAAAATGTTTTCTTGTGATTATGTACATATGGTCACTCTAAACATACAGTACAGTTTTGTACATCTTGCAACATGATCCACCAGCTGTATAACAGGGATACCTGAGGAAACCCAGAGGCTCATGTGTTTTTGAGCTAAAAACGAAAATCCAAATACAGTGCAAACCAACTTTGCAAGCGAGTAATCTGTTAAACTTTACCATCCTCGCGCCTTCTGGAATGACTACTTTTGTATTTTTTATTCAGCGTTTTTGCCTAGAGATATTTTTTTTACAGCAGTATATATACACAAGATGTCAAATGCTGGTTGAGCTCTTCCTTTATCTTTTGTCCAGACAGCCTGTGATGGTCATTCTGTCCCTCTCTTTTTATCTGTACATGCTCTTCTCTCTCCTTCAGCAGTGAAATGGAGTTGGAGAGGCTGGTGCCATCTGTGTTACTGCTGGAGTGCAGGTTTAATAGCCCTGCAGTAGTAGATCAAATGCACATCTCTCTAGTCCCCCTGAAGAGCTGACACACACACACACACACGCATATATACTCACACTGTCATGTACATGCACACAACTATATGAATACATTTCTAGGTTGTCTTGATGGAAGATGATGAATTTGTGCCTGAAAACCTAAGTATAATAATCACAACATGGATGTTTGAGAGCATGTTCAGGGATAAATGTTTGTTTGTTTATTTATTTATTTATTTATTTATTTATTTATTTATTTATTTATTTATTTATTTATTTATTTATTTATTTTTATTTATTTATTTATTTATTTATTTATTTTTATGGCTTCTTTCCTCATGCAACTGGTGCAATTTAATATCCAAGAAGCTTTAAAATAATATTGTGCAGTGCTTGAAATTTACTGAAATTACCTGAAATCGTAAAAAAAAGTAGGAACATGTCTTGACTTAAATTGCTGTTATGACATTTATATTATATTATATTATATTATATTATATTATATTATATATTATATTATATTATATTATATAATACAATATATTGTATTACTTAGAAAGACCTCCTAGTTTTTTTGCGATTCCACGATCGCTGAATCGAACGCAAAATCAACAAAAAGTTAAACATTTTTGTGATCCAGCAAAATTCTTATTTAATCGCAAAATAATCGCAAAAATGTAAATCTCATAAAACATCAAAGTCCAAACCATATTATCAAATCATATATATTTCAGTTTGCAATGAATTGTTTTATGTGACTTAGATCTTGCATAAACTGTGCACGTGATGTATTTGAGTGTCTCTCGAAAAATGACGTCTCACCTGCGCCCTCACAATAGAATACATTACATGGAATGGGGGGCAGGGGGAGTTTTCAGATTGTACTGTAAGCAGACGCGGATTTAGCACGAGTGATTTACATGTGAATTCATAGCTCAGATGAGATATAGAGATCTTGTTGAACGAATTGGGCGTTTTGTGCATTTTACACGCTTCAGACTCCAAAAGGAAAGTTGGAGCCCACGGGAACATGAAACACAGGTGGAAATGAGATTGATTCAAGGGTGATGGCCGCTGGACGTGACCGAATTCAAGGACATTATTTGTACTTTACATGTATGGTTGGTAATGTGATGTGCGTGATTGTTTCGTTTAACTCTTTTCCTGCAGTTAACAAGAGAAAACCATTTCCCTGCCATTGACTTTTACGGAAATCCGTGTTTTAGGTGTATTCCTGTAGAGGAAGCCCTACACTGTAAAAAATAAATTGTTGAGAAAACATAAAAAAATAAGGCAACTTGATGCAGTAAGAACTTTGAGTTGTCTCAACAACTGTTTTTTAGTTCTTCTCAGTAACAATATTTAGTTGAGCTAACATAATTTTCTTTGTTCATGCAATATTGATTATAGTATTGTCCTAATAAAGATATTCTTGTCACATCAATTAAAGCAACAGTAACTGCTATTGAGTCAATTAATTTTTTTCTGTTTAGTGGATGTTTTTTTTTAAATTTGCAAAATACGTAATTAATACTAGTTAGCATATCATTCTGTTTTAATCATTCTATATACAAATGACAAAGACAAACTTACTACTTCTTCAATTTATTTCCACTGAAAGCAACAGATAAACAAGCTTTACAACAGGAAATAGCAAAAACATTTGTAAATATTTTAAGATGAAAAGTGCTTCAAATTACAAACTTTGCAATATACAGACTTTTCTGCTAATTTGCAGGCACATATGCTAGCTTTAACATGTTAACTGGAATAACAGCACAGAAATTAACAATTTAAAGATTGCATTTAACACAAACTAAATTTGCTTTGAATGCTTTTATGCACAAATTATAAACAAAAGGGTTGATTTGGACACCAGTTTCCATAAACATTTAAATCGAAATATTAAAATATAAACCTTTTAATTTTAAAACCTTTAACGGTAACTCTTTATAATAACTACACAATCATTAGCAAAACATTAACAAATAGTTAATTAATTATCTGTTAAGCATTAACTCTACATTATTAGACATTAGTAAGCACTTTATAAATACAGCTACAAATGCTGTTATAAGCTCAAAATGTGCTTAATGATTGTATTTCATAATTTGCTTTTTATTAATTGTTCCTTACTGAATTCAGTATTGCATTATTTACAAACCATTTGTATTTATGTGTAGCTGGTGGTTTTTAAGATCATTCAGCATGAGTTAGTAAATTATTAATGGAACTATTCAAATTAACATTTATATATCTTATTATTCAGGCATATAGTAATGGTTACTATGTATGTTAATAAATGCTTTATTGACTCAACTTCATCCATTTTTGTGACCTAATCTAAAGTGAGACTATTTTTGCTTTATAAATCTCTTATAAATGACAATTAAAAGCTGGGTATCAAATGAACAATAAATGTTTGCAATCTAATCTAAAAAAATAAAATTACTGTAAACTTTAAACATCACCGAATAACAGAAATGTCAAAATACAATTAGCAATAAATACAATTGAATAAAATTGGATAAAACAATATATTATGATATAACATTTCAGTGTTATTTAGCAAAGTTTAAACTGTACAGTAACTTCATTTTAGATAAGGTTGCAAAGATTTTTCTTTCATTTGATAGTTTCAATTGTGTATCAATAAATAAATAGAAATGAATGAAATAGTTCATGCTCTTTTTCCCTGTTCGGAATATAACTGAGCCTTTAGTTGTCATTTATAAGGGATTTATAAAGCATAAATAGTCCTCACTTTAGGTCACAAAACTGGATGAAGTCGAGTTAATAAAGCATTTATTAATATATAAATAAACTAATAGTATATGCCTGAATAATAAGATATATGAATGTTATTTGAATAGTTTATTAATAATGTACTTTTACATTCTGAATGATCTGGAAAAAACCACCACCTATTCTTAAATAACTGGTTTGTAAATAATGCAATACTTATGTAATGAAAAAAAGAATCATTAACAAAGTATGAAAATGTAATTAATTACAATTTAAGAATATAGCATTTGTGGCTGTATTTATAAAGTGCTTATTAATGCCTATTAGAGTTAATACTTAACAAATAATTAAATAACTATTTACTAATGCTTAACAAATGATTCATAGTGTGTAGTTATTATGAAGTGTTACCCATTTAAATGAACACAGTGCCTAAACAGTGGCTCTCATGAATCAGATTTAGTACTCAAATTGTACATTAGGTCTTTGTAACATCAGACCATTGACACAACACTGTTTACAGTATTAGTTTAACATCTTGTTTTTAAGAGAAAGCACACGTTGCGTACATCCAGTCCCAAGCTCCATGAAAACATTCTGAATTGTGTCAAAAGTGTACCGGAGTTCTTTGGGATAGGAAAAGTTGAGTGCATAAAGAAGGCCAAAGAGGTATGCTACAGCACTTGAGGTATCTGGAATGTCTTCCAAAACAACTACCTCTTCCAGTACAACAGCAATGTTCTGGATCACTGGTGATGCTGCCCGGGAGTCATCTTCCGTAAAATAGTGAATGCCAACTGATACGCCCTTTGTTCCATCTTCAGTTTCCTGTGAAAACACAATAAGAATATTTGAGCATAGAAAGTCATTATAGAACTTTATCTACAAACAAGCAAGATATTATATTGCAAGTAGGGCTGTCATGCTTATGAAATTTAGGTGACGATTAATTGTCAAATAAAATATTTTGATTAATGGTGATTATAGAGATTTAAAAAAATTATCAAGTACTTGTTTATTATAGGGCTATAACAACACACACATTTAAATAATTGCAATAAAGTTATTTATTCAGTTAAAAATATATACCATTATCTTTCAGAAATATGAACATTCTGTAAAAATAACAAACCAGCATAATACAATCACCATGCAAACTTAATTGCAGTTAAGCAAAATGACCAGTTACATCAAATAGATATGATCATAAAACTGCTATGTGTAGTTTGTCTGTAGGAAGACATAGTGTTATAATTCAAATCATTAAGCAAAAGTGAATGTAACAATTAAACAGATAACATGTAAATAACAAGGAGCCCAGATCAACAAACGCATAAATCATCAGGATTTATATGCAACATTAATGCAGTAATTGGAGTTTAAAAATTTTAAGTGATTTATTTTGAAATACTGTCATGAATGAATAAATAAATAAATGCTGATATGTTGTACTCTGAATACAACAGCTGCCATTTTGGTTGACAAGAATAATGTCTTAGACTCTCGGCATAACTCTAATTTTATGTAATAACAGACAAAGCAACAGTTTCTCTTGCATCTCTTTTACATGTTCTTTCCCTTAACTACCTGCATAAATCAGTGAGCAGGTCTAAACTGGTACTAATATAGAACCTGATATCAATCTTTTAAAAATAACAAGATACTTGTGAATCATGAAATTTACAGGACACGTTTATACGTAAATTTACTTCTTATACCTTAAGGTCAGAAGATTTGTAATTTCTGTTAATGATACCTAAATTAAACATTTTAACTCAGCTAATCAAAAGTTTTCATGAAAGCTCCAAATAGATTGGCACTCAACTTTTCAAGACACCAGCAATACAGAAGCAAGTTTGGACACTCATGCTTTAAACCATTTAAAGTGTTTGATACCTACTTTAAATTTCTTGAAAAGGTTAGTTTGTTTCTCTCGAAGAAACAAAGGCAGGCCCTCCAAAGCAGCAGTCCTTCTGTGATTAACAATTTCTGTTGTCTGCAAAAACATAAAAAAGATACAACCAAAAAGTCACAGAATGAAAACTGAAATATCATCAACTACATAGATCAAAAACATGTAAATAATGAAAATTATTAACTTGCCCTTTCATCAAGTCTTTCCAGGAGCTCTTCCATTTCATGTCCAAATGCTCTTTTTCTGGCTCTATAATTTCAGAAGCTTTGGTGTGTACTTGTCAGTGGCTGCCATGAAGACTCCTAGAAGGTCTTTGTTGGTGATGCGGAAAAATTCCTCACAGATCTTTTTAAAACAAACCAACCAGATTTTCAGCAATCATTTTTTTTCTGTAAACAGAGCATCTTGCATTCTGTAAACTTAAAGCCTAATAAGAAAGAAAAAAAAATCTCTTTACCTGTTCTTGAAAAAAGAGTGCAGGCCACCTCTCCTGAACCTCTACAATCATTGGCTGCTCTTGGACCATTTCTTTTCTTCTAAGGGATAATGTTAGTTCCATTTTTTCACTTATGGCTGCCATGTCTCTTCTGCATTAACTTCTTTACGTTTCAGATGATTTTGTAGGTAAAGAAAAAATATTTTTTCAGTACAAATCTCATGAAATTCATATAGTCCACAATTAAAAGTTGAAAGATCTCGACTGACTATCAGTGTTGTGGTGTGATTTAGATAAGTGGGATCGTAAAGTACCTGCAGTTTTAAAAGCACAAACACACTGCGTGTAAAGACAGGGCCAGTTGGAAATTCTATGATGATGTAGCTGATAGTGCTTCAGAAGGACATCTTCACTTGAAGTGCTGGATTTGCAGTTTTTACACTGCATGAAGTCTTGAGGAGATCATCCTGAAAACAGAAATAATCAGTTATAACCTTGTATTGTTAAATCACAACTTTAAATAAAGTATACTTCTTACAAAAATATATTTGAAAAAGCTTCACATTTAAAAGTTTTAAACATTTTTCAAGTTTATGCCCCCATATTTTAACATGGAACATGTTTGGGAGCAGACAATGATATTAATATCAATATATGATATTGATGTATACAGAGGAGTCCACAAATAATGTAATATAGTTAGTAATAATATATCCTTTGAAATTAAGACTATTTTAAACCTAATAGGAACTATTTATATTAATTTGACAGGATTAAATAATGTTTTAGGCAATATTTTATAAATAAAAAATATAAACTACATTTACATATTACTTTATCTAATATAATCTGAATATCCGTGCTTTATATATGCGTCACAAATTTATAAGTACAACTTACGGTCTCTCACTCGCTCTTAGTGATGGGAAGTTCGGATCATATTACTAATTTGGACCTTTGAGTCTCGTTCGTTGAGATGAACAAATCTTTTTTTCAAGTCATTTCCATCAATTTGCCAAAATATTATTAAAATGATACAAGTTATTCCAAACGCATCCACAACTAGTCCAGACGTTGATCACACTACAAGCAAGTCATAACTTGAATGCTATAAGAAAAAGAAAATAATCGTTTGTTTACCTAGTCTTTTGTCTATGATTATGTGAGCTCAGCTCTTCTGACAGGTCTTCAAATTTGAGGGGTTCGTCTACGTCACACAGACAGACCCATATAAGCTTAACCAAAGCACAGTCTGAACCGAAAGGAGCCATTAGTTCACCTTTCGAGTCATCTGGTTTTTGACTCGTTCGTTCATCATGTGACAGCATGTTAAGAGAGATGACTCAATGCCGAGGACTTGAAAGATGATTTAAAAAAAATTTCCTGCTCTGATTGCATTTCATTGCCTAATGTCTTTAAAGTGATGAACGAATGACTTAAACCCGATAGAGGACTCGATAAATGAAATTATCTTTTCCTCCACCTGCACAAATGTGCGCATGCGCGAGTGAACAAATCACTCCCAGAGAGGACTCGTCGTTCTCGAGTCATACAAAAGATTCGTTCATAATGAACGAATCGTTTAAGAATGACCCATCACTAGTCGGTGCACACATTTAAAACTTAAACGGCACAGAAAACCAGTTTCCGTTTTTTTTCCAAGTAATGTCTTAAGGAGCGGCACAAGCTTTACTGGCGTTAGGCAAACGACGACCGTGCCAACCTCACGGTCCTCCGCCCTCTCGAAGGTGCGGGCGTGGGCCGGAAGGATGTCGCGTGGGGTCTCCATGCCTCCCTGAGCGATTAACTCTGCCTAAATCCGCCACTCATGTCATGAATACACGGAAACATTTATGAGTTTGGACTTAGCTGAAACTATAGGCCACATTAATTACCCACTGCATTTGAAATTTAAGCATATGCAATAATTCTCGTCGCTAAAAACAAACCGTCAGGTAGTGAATATAGTAAAATTCATTGCATGCATAGAATTAGTGTTAATAAGTGTTGTTACTCACCTACAGGAACAAGTTAATGTTTAGTTCTTCGAAGAGTCGAAAATATCTGTGAAGTCCGATATGGCACCAAGACAAAAAGGAGATGAGGAGCGAAACGAATGGTCAATATGGGGGAGGGTTGGCGCCGTTTTCAAACGTCGCGTCACGCATGCGCAATTTATTTAAATATCAACATACCTGTTCAACACAAAAATGTATGTCCAGAAAACTCTGGTAAACATGTAGACATAACATTTTAGCGAATATTATTGACATAACATATATTTTTATGTAGATCAGTAGTTATTCACAATTCTTAGTATATATGACAGAAAAAGTACAGTGTGCTGAACAAATTGAGATTTTATTTTTTACAGTGTAACGCATGTCCTATGTGTGACAATGTCAGATGCTCTAGGGAGTGAAATCTGAGAAAAAGTAAGATCTTGGATAAAAATGAGAGTTATACAACCTTCCTTTGGCTTAATACCTACCGTTTCAAATCTTGTTGACTAGAGACCAAAATATAGAAGCTTTCTTTTTGTGATTTGTCATTGTTATATATATATATATATATATATATTATTATTTTTTTTTTTGCAAAATTGTCCGCAAATTTATGGGAATTACCGCCACAAAATCAGTTTTTTTTTTTGAATTAGTTGACTAAATGCAAGATGTCACATTCAGCAAATAAATGTATCAAATATTTTTGTTCATCAGACTTTCAATTCTAACATTTCCATATACAGTTGTATATGTTGTTTTAATAGTCACTTAAAGGTACAGTATTTAAGTTTGACTCCTGGTGGTTGAAGGTGTTGCCAGATTGACAGCAGTAGGCCTTACTGTCAACACTAAAGGCTCATTTAATTGTATTTTTTTCCATATTAAAAGGAGTTTTTGTTTTAACCAATAACTTAAATTTATATTTTAGAAATGGCTTCTATTTCTTGCAGCTAAACAACAGAAAACTGACAATGATCTGGGACACCTCATATGCTTTATTCAATGGTAAATGTTTAGAATGTGAGTTTGAGTGCCATTTTACATGACATTTATTCCTATACTCTTGAAAGCAGCAGCAGATAGTTCACCTCAGATCTTTAAAATAAAATAAACTGCTTTAAATGGAAATTTAGTGCAAGCCAACAGATATCAGTGATTCAGCATGTATGTTTAATAATGTTAAAGAGGTTTAATATGCATTTATTAAATTATAAACCTTACCATGTTGTTGGAGTGCAGTAAGTGCACATATTTTCTGTGCTTCTAAATGGCTTTATTTAAATTTCTGTTGTGTTTCGTCTGGTTCAAACAGCTCAATTGCTTATCACTGCAAATCTAGTCACATAGTGTGTTGTTAGGACAATGGGTTATAATGTAACCTGCTCACCCAATATTTACGTTCATATATTTATATTATTTGCTAATTAATAACCTCATGTGGAACTTAAAGACGCACGTTTTGGCACATACACATTTATTAATACACATTTTCAAGCAGAATATATGATTTTCGCATTGTTTTTAGATAAACAAGTGTTCACTTGGCATGTTTCTTAAATAACTGCAAACATATTATGGTATTTTTATGCATTAGAAGAGTCAAAAACATACATACAGCAGCTTAAATATGTAACAAAAACTATTTTTCTTTTTTGTTTCTGAAGGTGCTTTCAAATAAGGTATATACAGTAGTTTTTAAAGGCTACAAATGGATCTCATAATTTAAGATGACCTCTTAAATAATTATGAAAAAACAACAAAAAAGTCAGCAAAAGTGAAACTGTAGTCCCATAATAGTAACCACATCATTTATTCATGCTGCAGTGGATGCTGCAAAGTTGCAGCAGTCTCTCTTTTTTTTTTTTTTTTTTTTTTGTTATACAGTTTAGCAGACAATTTTACTGGGAAATTGTGTTGGTTAAACAGATTTGATCACATCTGGATAAAAAAAAATATATATATATTTTCATTTATTTGTTTAGTTTAAAACAGCATAGTATGTTACTCCTAGGAAGGTGGAGTCATGTTATTAGAGTGTTCGATATCTGTTTAAATAAGAGGGCTGCTGAATTGTGGACACAGGTGTTATTTATCACAGTTTACAGCAGGTAAACTGCCGTGTGTGTGTGTGTGTGTGTTTGGTCAACACAGAATTGATTTTAAAGTCAAACCCTTCTCATCTTACAGATGTCTGTAATGGATGTGCTATTTATTGAACAACAACTAATCTCATCTTTGATATGCCAGTGTTTTGACTGGGATTGCAGAACAACCATTGATTGCTGCATCCTCTTAGTAGTTGGCTTTCAAAGCAATTCAGAGATCAAACACTATTTTAACTAAACTCTTCAGCCTTTAGTATTTCATGAAAGGGATATTATGGAAATATTTAGCGATTACATGATATAAAAGGGTTTTACCTGAACCTCTCTGTGCTCCTGAAAAAAAAATAATGATGGCATGTTCTTGAAGTCTGTGTGATTTTAACACTTAGTGTTTATTTTGCTAGCACACATTATTATCCTTTAGGTGAACAATTAATCTGCATAAATTAATCCACTGAAATATAAAAGTTTTGATAATCTTCAATCAAAATCTGACCATTTGCTTCCGCATTCTTCTCCATTGATGCTAGTTTGACTGCTTCAACCACAATATTTATGCCACACCCCTTTTACCGTTAGTTAGCTTTGAGGGAAGGATGCAGACAGATAAAGCTCCGCCCCCCTCTTAGTATTGCATTTCAGTTGGAAGTATATCAACATGCTGATATAAAAGTCTCAGCAACTTCTGTTTCATGCAGACTTTAATGAAGGTTATTTTAAAAGTTTTCAAATGCATCCCATTCTGTTTGTCCCATTCCTTTCATATGCTGTAACCATACAATCCTTATCTCTTTCCATTTATCCATTCCTATATATGTGCATATATCTAATCCATTCATTTATCAAATCGTTTGTATCATATTCATGCATACAGTATGTCCGTTATATTCATTCTTCCATATGTCTGTATGCTATCAATTCATATATCCATGCAACCACTAATTAAATCATACATCACAGTTTATACATTCATCCATCTCTCATAGTCTATCTACTGTACTGTATATGTACATCCATCCAGTCATATTATCCATAATTAACAGTACTATTCTCCTATTTTGTAATTTTGTGTTTTGTACTGTATACGGGAAACCAATTACAAATGCTGCTTAGGGATAAAATTAGCAGGAGCTTCTGATCTAGGATCAGTTACTGCTTCAAAATTCAAGCCTTCATTCTCAGTCAGATGGAAAAGGCAGACTCCTAATTAGTGGCTAAATAATAATCTATCAATTTTTCCATCCGTCCCCATCTGTTCGTCCATCCCCATCCATCCCAATCCATTTATCTACTCATCCATCTATCCATCCCCATCTATCCATCCGTCCTCATTTGTCCCAATCAATCAATCAATCAATCAATCAATCAATCAATCAATCAATCAATCAATCAATCAATCAATCTATTCGTTCCAATCCATTCCAACATCTGTCTCCATCTATCCCAATCTATTCATCCGTCCCCATCCAATCCAACCATCCATTTCCATCTGTCCCAATCCATCTATCTGTTCGTCCCCATCCATCTATCTGTTCGTTCCCATCCATCTGTCCCCAACTATCCATCCATCCGTCCCTATCCTTCCGTCCCCATTCATCTATCCGTGCCCATCTATCCATTCATTCTCATTTGTCCCAATCCATCTGTCCATCCTCATTTGTGCTAATCCATCTGCCCATCCATCCCAATCCATTCATCCATCCCCATCCATCCCCATCTGTCCCCATCCATCCATCCATCCATCCATCCATCCATCACTATCTATTCCAACACTCCATCTACATCCGTCCCAATCCACCCATCCATTTATCCATTCTAATCCATCATCCATCCATTCCCATCTGTTCCAATCCATCCAACCGTTCCCATTCTTCCCAATCCATCCAACCGTTCCCATTCTTCCCAATCCATCCAACCGTTCCCATTCTTCCCAATCCATCCATCCCCTTTAGTTCCAATCCTACCATCCATTCTCATCCATCCCAATCCATCCATCCATCCGCCCCACCTTATTCATCCATTCATCCCATTCCTCCGTCCCAATCCATCTATCTGTCCCAATTAATCCCATCCATCCCATTTTCCCATCCATCCACCCTTATCTCTGTGTCTTTCTTTTTTTTGGTGACTTTTTAGGGTTGGAACAATACTTTGGCCACTTTAAGTTATTTGAAGGGCATGTTAGTTCATAATTTTATTGTAATCTTAAATAAATTAATCATAATCTTAATTACATGTCGTCAGTAGTTCTATTCTATTGAGCGTTATTAATCATCCAGAGAGGCTTGTCTAAAACCCTCAAAGAATATGTCCTTGTCAAACGTTAGTACCGCGAGCATCAATTATGATTCCTATCATGACCACAAACGGCACCCTGTGAAATTACTATCTGGTTTATCTGTGGCGTTTAGCTGGTGCTCTGTTACTCGCAGAACTTACACTCTCCCCTCAAAGAATGGAAAGATTTGGTGGCATTTGCATCACATTTTGATATACATCAGTAGATAAGCTCTTTATGAAATGGGGAGCATATTTCCAGCGTGAGTTATTGTCACGGGTCGGCTGGTGAATGTGTGGATGGCCTCTTCGGGACATTGCACAGGTAGGGCAGGTTTTGAATTAGCCTGACAGTGGCGCCATTAAAAACGTGCAATTCGGTGACCTTGCCGGATTTGATTTAGCGTTTGGTTAATAGTACTTGCAGTGCAATTCAGACTTGTTAAGAGCTCGGGTAATATTTCGATTAAACCCTCTGCTTTTGCTCATTTTTAATTCATAACATGCCAGTAAGAGTGCAATTAATATTCAGGGAATTCATGGCATTCTCTGGAAGTAAGATCACACTTCTGTCTTGAACAGAGCGCAGTGGAAGTGAGCAGAGAAGAATGTCCAACTCAGGAGTTGCAAACCCTGAGGCTGGACAGCTAAATATTTGTAACAAAATCATCTTGTCCTGATGGAAAAGCCATGCACAGTGAATCAACTGCATGGCGGTTTGTGAGGTCAGAACTTAAAAGGAAAGTTCACAAAAGTGAAATTTCTGTCATCAGTTAGCCTTCACTTGTAAGCAACTTTTGTAAGTTTCTTTTCTGTTGAACACACAAGAGAAGTTATTTTGAAAAAGGCTGGAAATTTGTAACCATTGATGTCCATGGTAATTGTTTTACCCTGCTAGGTCTACACTATATATCATTTCAGCATCGATATTGCAATGGATCATTCGCAATAGCCACATTACAAGTATATGCAATGTTGAGTCTGGATTATAATTGGTCATTTCACAAGTTTTTTTTAGGCATGTGACAGGCTTTTAAAAGCATACAGGCATAAGAAAGTATACTGTTTGTAACTTTGACAGGTTAATAACAATCCATTCTATTGAATTGTTTATAAAATATATACTATATACTATGCAATATTGTTTTACTGTAATTACTGTATACCTAAATACAGTTTGACTCCTGAAAACAATAACACAGTTTATTTCATTTGTATATTTGTATTTATCGAATTGATCTATGCTTGTAGATTGTTTATTATATATTGTGCACCACACTACAGAATTATCCCAATCAATCTAAAATGATAAATTCTGTTCAAATTCTGTAGTTAATCTCATCTAATGAACTCATAGTCATATCACAATATATATCGCAGCGTCAAAAAAAAATGCAATGTTAGATTTTTCCAATATTGTGCAGCCTTATTTCTTAATTTGGATTTTTAATTTTTCAAAATTTTGAGCACAAGCCGTGCAAGCCGCAGGCCTCCATTGGAAATAACGAACCTTCTTGAACTCTAGAAAAGATGCAATATGCAAACTGCCCCTCTCTAGCAGTTGATCTTCTTGCACAGATAGGGTGGATTCACTTGATTTGTTGAAAAAAAAAAAAAAAACTTTCCAAAGATGCCTCTTTCTTTCTTACTCGTTTTGCTGTTTGTTGTTAAATTTTGGGCACTCAGATGACTGAGATATAATCGGGGGAATACAGTCTTTTTTTCAAAATAAAAGACTTTTCAAAAATAAAAGATTGTTCAGACTCAGATAATAAATAAAACATAAATAATTAATGATTTCTTCTACGGCCTGGTACCAATTGATCCACGATTGGGACCACTGTTATATAGAACAATTCCACATGATTGTTTAAACCATAAAATAACATTTCCAGAATACAAGTTGTTTTCTTTTGTTTTATTATTTTACAAATATTTAATAATGTCCCCAGAACATTGCTGGATGGTTATTTTTTCAACTGACTAAAAATAAAAGAAAGTTTGCTCTTGGCTTTTAAAATCTAAAATAATCTTCTCAGAACATTTCATTGGTAAAAAATGTGATTGCAAAATAACAACTCTGGAAAATTCCCATCAGTAACAATCTTACATATTTAAAATATTGCTCAACTGTAGTTAAATATTGCAGAAATTTCTATGTAGAAAGACTCTTCTGGTTCTGTGGCTTTGATAATCTTGCCCCATATGGCTAAAGAGTACAGCAAATATTTGAGCGTAAAGCCTGTGTGATTGAGTTCTATTCAGGACTGCTCACTAAACACAAGACTCCCTTCGAGTTGTCAAATCTATGGTGCTGGGGAGTTCACGTATCTTGTCATGGGTCAAAAAAAAGTAATATATGGGTATATGAATCTGAATAAAATTATCTATTTATATGTCTTAAAAACAAATGTGTTGTTTATTAATAGAAATAGGCCTGATACATTTGAGGTGCTGATTAAAAATAAAGTTATTGAAGAAGTGGATAAATTTAGCTTTCTTGGCATAACTCTAGACATTAATTAAAATTTAATAGTCATGTTAAAAAATGTAAGAAGTTCAAGCCAAGTTTAAACTGTCTTTGTTTTATTAGAACTTTTTTATAACAACATTTTTAGCAAACTGCAAAATTATGCATGCACACAATAATATTAATTCTCACTCGTCATATTGCATTAGATCACGGTCAAAAGCCTCTTTAACAACACTGAAGCCTATTGACTCAATATAAAAAAAGCAATTAAAATGATGGATTCAAAGCCTATGTAAACATAACTTTTTTTGTTTTGTTAAATTTAATCATCCTAAATTGTTACTTTAAATGTTTAAATAATCATGTTCCAATGCTGTTTTCTGATCTAGTCAGTAGGCATCAAACCTCTCACAGAGTCACATGAGCGCAATAGTGTAAGAGCTCTTTTGGTCAATCTGTTGTCTCTGCTAAGGGAACCACTGGGTGATTTACCTGTTAGCCTAAAATTAGAAAGTAATATAAATATTTCTAGTAGTGTTCTTAAGAAGTGCTTAAAAACAAAATAGCAGTGTTTGCACAAATAATCTACTATTAGTTTGTTTGATCATGCCGCCTTCGCTTTTGCCTTACAGTAGCTTTATGTAAAGAATTATGTAGTGTGTATGTATCTATTATATTTTCATTTTATGTCAAGCCTCAAGAGTTGAGAATTGGCAAGTCTGCTAAAACAATTAAACAAATGCATTTGGTTGTCTAGTGTAATTGTGATGTCCATGTCAAACAAACAAACAAGCAAACAAATAAATAAATGTGTTAATTATTTAAAAAATGATCAGAAGACAAAATATACTCCAACTTGTCCTAATATTTTTTCAGTGTCATGATTATTATATTAAAACACGTCAAAATGAATAATTAAAAACTCATTATGAAGTCTTTTTTGTGTGTAATACATGTCTTTGACTTTTCATTGTGCTTGACGTTGATCTTATTTTGCCAGTTTAGGGAGTTAGGGAGTTCTGTCAGACAGTGATTAATGTCATTTAAAACGATAACAAATATTTTTGGGAGAAAGAAATTATCATCATGGCATAATTGAACAATTATTAGCCCTGCTTTTTTCATCCATATGCATTTATAATGGAAGAGATGCACATTGTAAATTTTTGCAGCTAGAGATTTACAGAAGCTGTCCAAGGTCACCTTGAGAGTTTTGTCAGAGTGCTGATGACTATCACAGCAAAGGGACTTGAGCGTCTTGGCATGGATCCAATAGTCAGTGTTGACAGCAGGCAATTACACAAATAAGAAAGGCATGATCTTTAAATAGAAGCTCCATAATGTGAGGGAACAGAGCAATTCCAGACGTGTCTGTCAGTTCGTGGTGACAGACCAAATATTAGGAGGCTGGCCGCCAGTTTTATTGAAGATGCTGCTCGTTCTCTCATTCTCTCATCTTGCAGAGCTTTGCATTAGTGGTCCAGGCGAAGCATGAAAAAGAGAGACACCCCTTGCTGACAGACAGCCAACAATCCCAGCCAATCGGAGCTCAGAGGAGGCGGGACGTTCCCTTCCGCCAGCCTGCTGAGCGCGCTCTGCTTATGAAAATAATCAATGGGAGCTCAGTCTCTCTGCCGCTTTAACTTGTGCTGGATTTAAATTGCCTCCACTCCACTCCATGCTTATCCAAGGGTGAAAATAAGCCGTTTTCTGCTGTAATTACTCGGTGATCAAAAAAAATAAAACAGCAAACAGAGCACAGGTGGTTGTGTTTGTGTGGAGAAAACCAAAGGGAAGAAAGAAAGAAGCACCGGCTGCTGCATCCAGAGAACAGTTTGAAGAATGTGCAATCCTGCCTGCTTTATCTTCACCGTGTGGCTGATTGCTTTGCTTGTTTATCCAGGTAATGTTATCATTTATTCTTTGCATGGTGAAGCTGCACCTAAACGCTTTATGGGGTAGATGAAGGGGGGAAGTAAGCAAGTCTTTATTTAAGCATGGTGCATTTCAAATGTGATCAAAGTTAGAGTAAGTGTGCAGAATGTTTGTGATGTGGGATGATTTCGAGGTTGCATGCAGTGCGTGCTTTCTTTCTACTCGAGGGACATCCCGGAGGAATATCGAAACTCACTTCAGGTAGACTAATCGAGAATGACAGTGGAGACAAACTGAACGGAGTAAGCACAAGGCATCACGCAGTCACCGTTTACTCGCATCCATGAGTCATTTCAGAGGACACAGAGTGCGCTTTTGGCATTCTGATAAGCTTATATTGCAGATTTTTTTCCTCACCGAAGGCAGAAATTGAACTGCCCTTTTTGTTCAGTATCTGTAGTTTTGATGTGAACTACTTTAGCAGATTTATTTATGAGCATTGGGGATGCTTTATATTTCCAAGTCATTGTAATTGTTGTCTGACTTTGTGTTTTTGAGGGTGAGCAGAAGCGCTAGGTTGTTATCTACAAGTTACCTCAGGCAAAGTATTGAGCTTTTTAGGCAACAGGGACATTTCATACTACAAAAAAAAAAAAAAAAAAAAAAGAGAGAGAGAGAGAGAGAATATGAGTCATAATAATTGAAATTTGAACCTGAATTCTCTGTGACACTGCATTCACACAGAAACACATACACAGATCAATATTCAATTTTAAAAGAAGTAAGGTTTCTCTCAGAGCAGGGAGCTCTTTTGGAATTGCACTAGTGATTGCAAAAGTAGAAGACATTCAAAAACTAACTAATAAAGACATATGAGAGAAGAACAAAAGTCAGCCTTCCTTTACTTCATTCACAAAGGTCACAATGTGTGTGTTGCGTCACATGGCTTAATGAATTGCCTTTCCCTTCCAGGTTGCCTAATTAATAGCCTCAGCAAGTGGTTTAGAGAGGTAAATACTGCAGGACCGGAGCCACCAGTTTGATACTTTTATTCACAGGTGGTTGTTTGCTTTGACTTAATTAGCACACTGCCAAAATGTGTTGGCCAACCATCAAAGGGCACCCCCTGTTTGATCACAGTAAGGCCCTGAGCTGTGATTTAATTTCATAATCGACGGGAAGAAAAGAAAATATATAAATAATTATAATTTGGAGGGAATAAAGAAGAAAAAAAAACACTTTGAAAATTAGAGAAAAATATTAAGCCTTGAATTCTGAGCTTTAGTTTAAATATTAGATGATCTTGGTTTTACAGATTTTGCATAAATAGTTCAGGGTAGCATGATGTCTTTATCCCAGTAACACATTTTAATAATAATAATAATTGTTATTATTATTAGTAGTATTACCGTTATGAGTATTATAAGTCAAAAAAGCCAAAAGTCAAATTATTATCAATAATTATAATAACCATCATCATCATCATCATCATTGCTTATTTTAATGTTTAAATGTTATATGCTTTATATAATTATTTGTCATATAAATATAACATTTAAATTTGTATTTAATAGAATAAACATATATATATATATATATATATATATATATATATATATATATATATATATATATATATATATATATATATATATATATATATATTGTACATTTATGCAATGTATTTCATACATAGTATTAGTAGTAATTATGTAATAGTTATGGTTTTATGATTTTATTAAACTGATCGGCAATAATATTTATAATAATAATAATAATAATAATAATAATTTAATGATAATTTCTGTTGCTTAAGTAGCTGAAGTGCTGTTTAATACAGGACTACAGCAATAAAATACTGTTTAATAAAGCCTCAGAATAAACCAGTGACTGATATCAATTGGCAAATTTCAAAACAGATACTTAAATGAATTTGATGGCTGTGTCTCAAGTTGGACACATTTTTGAAACCTTTTTTGCACTGCTTCAAGTCCGATACCCGATTGGACTGGCTGGCGCCAACACTGCTTTAAGGCAAGCCTCCAAGGTTAGCAGAAAAAAAAAGAAAAGATTGCTGTGGTGTGCAAAGACCTGAGGCCATTTTTAATAGGTGGCAATGCAGAAGTTATTTCACTACACTGCATAAACTGCTTAAAACCTCAAAAAACTGCTTATCATTAAATTAACTGACATGCAGTCATCTGATCTTCAACATTCTTTAAAACACTCATTTTTGGAGGAATGTATTTTTGAGTTGACATCAGAAAATTGTGCCGTTTTATAAGACATTTTTACAAGTAAAGATCAGGCATAAAGCACTTGGCAGTGAGATAAAAGTGATTCTAGGTGCCGTTACAGGTTTTCAAGTGGTCACAATTCGCTGGATTAACCTCCAATCAGTTTCAAGGGATATGTTTCTAGTTAATGCCAGGTTTAGGCTAAAGTCTAGAGTTAGGGGATTTTATAACATTCTTACATCATTTATTACTTCACAGATAGTTCAGCTTGAAATCTCAATTCACTCACTATTCATTCATACAAAGATATTGTGAAGAAATCTGGAAACCTGTAACCACTAACATTAATAGTAGGATAAACAAATCCTACGGAAGTTAATAGTTACAGGTTTTCAACCTTTTCAAACTATCATATGTTTTGCTTAAAAGAAGAAAGACACTTAAACAGGTTTGTGACAAGTGAAAGGTGAGTAAATGATAACAGAACTTTGCATTTGGGTAAATTTCGAAAAGTTTTGGGTAAACTATTCTTGTAAGGCTGGGTTTTCAAACTCCAAAGGCCACTTCAGCATTATGACTAATCATAATAGGACAGTTGAAACTGTAAGACTGTAATATTCCTTAATATATTGTTGATTTTTTTATTTTTTCATTCTAGCATATAAAACTAACAAATCAATACATTTATTTGCATACATGTAAAATAGATGTTACTACTCTGGGTTATTTTAACATGATTACATTAATCAGCTTAGAAAATTCGAATTACTTCAAAATAAATAACAAAGCTGTCACATTTGAAAGAAGGGGAACTAAAAAACAAACAATTTTTAGTTGGTTCACAAAACAAACATGCATTATGAGAGATGTAGTTTATTTTTAATAAAGCAGAATGGACTAGGATACGATGATTAATGTGTACATAATGTTTAATATCATTCAGTATCGATAATTATTGACATTTTTTTCTACAATCCATTTAAATATTAGGATTTTTAAAAATGTATTTTTAACCACTTTATTTTAATTTACGAACATTACTAAGGCAAATAGTTTTAATAGTCAAAAACGAAAAATAAATTAAACAAAAATATCACGTATCATTATGAAATATCACATGATAATCAAATCTGAGCTTTCAAGTAAAGGAACAAACCATCATTATCCACATACATACTGAACATTACAAATTGTGAAGTTGAATGACTATATTACCCCAATGCTTTTTTATTTATTTATTTTTTATTTTTTAGATGGGGAACTAGTGCCTGGGATGCACAAGAAAAGAAACTTAAAAGCCACATCCTTTTGTGGTGACATCCTTACATCCTTTTTTATTTACAGCAGGGGTGTCCAAACTCGTTCCTGGAATGCCGGTGTCCTGCATAGTTTAGTTCCAACTTTCTTCAACACACCTCCCTGGAAGTTTCTAGTATATCTAGTAAGAGCTTAATGAGCTGGTTCAGGTGTGTCTAAAACTGTTTCGTTGGCCCAGCTCTGGCATGGACTTTTATTATATTGCTGGGCTTACACCAAACACAAAGCAACATGACATGTCATGAATGCTTTTTGCAAATTTCTGTTTATCTTGAATATCTTGAACTTGCACAAAAGATGAGATTAAAGTAAGTTCTGAGCGTTTACACTAAATATCCTGCGCATGTACTATAATCTACTCATATGAATACTTCAATTCGCTTTTGGTGTGAATCATAAATTCTTGCAGGCCACATAAATGATATGGCGAGCCAGAATTTGACATGTGCTTTAAGCGGTAAGTTGACTCAGAAACATCTTTCATGACAATATTAGACTGGTTAGTCACATGGTGTTTGGAGCTCAGTCGACTGGCTGAAAGTTGTGCAACAGCCACTGAGATGATACTAAATGTAAATGCAAAGCCTCCTCCAGGTATTATCTACAGTAGACGTTTTTTGGTGACATAAGAAGATTGTATTTTTTTTTTCAACCCCAATCCACATTTTCAACAAACCGCTTTGCATCTGAAAGATCAGATTTGTCTTCTTAGTCTGCTTCATGTCAGCAGTTTAAATCACACCTCCATAATAAGTCTAGTCATGTCTGTGGGATTGTAAAACTTTCCTGACAGCATATTTTCAGCGGTCACTTTATTAAAGGGATAGCTCACTCAAAAATTAACATTTACTCACTCTTAAGTGGTTATTCTTTATCCTGTTGAACACAAAACAATATATATTAAAGAAAGCTGGAACCACTGACTTCCTTAGTAGGAAAAACATACACTACCTGAATAAAGTCTTATCCAAGTTTTAGGAACAACCAATAATAACTTGATGTCTAGTTGATCATTTGGTATCAGAAGTTGCTTATGTGAAAGACAAGGGTGCTTGCTTATGTTTCTTTTACCAAAATAAAATATGATAATGGCTTGATTTTTAATTATTTAAATAAAACAGTAAGATCTGACTAAGCTAAGACAAAAGTCTTGTCTTTTAACAGAAATAATGTACATAGAATATAAAGTCATGGTGCAGTGGAAAAAATAATTAATATTGTGTATGACTCCCATGAGCTTAGAGGACTGCATCCATACATCTTTGCAATGACTCAAATAATGTATTAATGCAGTCATCTGGAATGGCAAAGTAAGTGTACTTGCAGGACTCCCAGAGTTTATCAAGATTCTTTGGATTCACCTACAATGCCTCCTCCTTAATCTTACCCCAGACATGCTTAATAATGTTCATCTCTGGGGGCTGGGTTGGCCAATCGTGGAACTTTGATATGGAGGCTGAATTATGAGACGGAGCGCTATCCTGCTGAAGATATGTAGACTTCTGTTGGCAAAAACTTTGCCAAATGATCAACTAGAAGTCAAGTCATTATTTGTCATTGAAGGTCAGTTTAGTGTAGTGAACTCACTGCCATGTTCAAGAAAGCAGGTTAAGATTATTTGAGCTTTGTCTCATGGCCTGCTGGAAGTCAAGTACATTGTGCTCATAATGGGATGGAGATGGTCAGGAACTATACTCTGGTAGGCTGCAGTGTCTAAATGATGCTCAGTTGGTACTAATGGGCCCAAAATGTGCCAAGAAAATCTCCCCCACATCATTACAACACCAGAAGTCTGAACTCTGATAAAAGGCAGGATGCTTTCATGCTGTTCATGCCAAATTTTGCATTTACACTAGCCTATACAAGATGTATTGACCCGGGGAAAAAAATAGAGCGACTGTTAGCTGACAGCTCTGATCTTAAAGATTTCTCTCTGCTCCATTCCTGTATTTAATCTGTTCCCAGGGTTTACTTAATTTTTTTTTCATGTACTGTACATGGCATACTAAAGCACAGTGTTATTTTTCTTTCTCTCGACTGCTGCTGCCAAACTTTTTTTTTTTTGTCAATTTGATTTATTTAGAACCCCATTTATGTCAGAAAAGGTCACTCTGGCCACCTTCTTTTAATCTAGGTCATGTCCATGTTGTGTGATTTATCTATGACTTGACCAAAACGTTTTTCTCACATGATGTATTCAATAGTTTTATATTGTTTACTTTAGGGGTTCCCAAAGATTTCAGCCTGTGACCACCTGAAGTAACAAATCAATGGCTCAGAGGTGGTTATAAATACACAAATGTTGCATGCAACGTCTCACACTTCAATAGGCCTATTTTAAAGATGAGTATAGTGACAAACATAAAAAAATGCAACAGCCTAAAAACCATGCAATTTTGTATAGTGATTTATTTATTTGTTTAATGCCAACATTAACCTCATCTACTAAAATGTCAACATTAACATTAACCTCATCGATTAAGTCTATTCTTGTTTTAATTTAGATTTTATTTAGAATATGTATAAATATATAATTCTGATTAGTATGTTATTCTTAGATAACAACCACTGAAAATAATAGCACAAGCTCATCCATGTGCTTTGATATTATATTTATATGGTTGTCTTGTGACTGACGTAGGTTAATGTCTGATCCATTCAGCAGTTTTTTTTTTCTGTCTGTTTTGCATTTGATTTAATGAATTTATAAATGTTACATATAGCTCAGAACAATGCTTTCTATCTAATTTTTTTCTTTTGTTGCAAGTAGATGAATAAAGTTCATCCAGGCAGTTGATTTCACAGTACAAATCCTTTTAGGCTTATACAACAGCTGCAGGTAAGCCTGTTGGGTTAATATTTGATAACAAATGTCTGGATGTACTTTATCCCTTAAGTAATTACTCCAGGGGTTGCAGTCCATTGGAACAAATATTAAAGGCGGATAGGTCCTTATTTGCAAGTTTTTTTTTTTTAAATTTATTTTTTATTTTCTTCCTTTTTTTTTTTAAGAGCCCCTATTATGCATTATTGAAGGTCATATTTTGGTTTCGGGGGTCTCTAATAAAAGTCTGATATGCATGCAAGATCAAAATATATTTTCACAGTCTTATATTATGCATTTATTTTTATCTAATTATCCCAACGACTCTCATATGATTCATTCAGTGACTCATTTGTTCCCAAACCCCCTCCATTGAGTGATTGGTCCAATAAACTAGTCTGTCGTGCTTTGGCGACTAGGTTCATTGCAAAACAGAGAGAAACGGCCACCATGGTTATGAAGTAGCACAGAATATGTGAAAGCCCAATGCAGGAGTGCAATAAAGCAATGCAGTTAAACTCGATCATATTACACTATTCTTAACTCTAACCTCAAGTAATAACAACAATTCATAAACATTCATTCAGTATAATCTACACAGTGGCAAAAGTTGAACTATTTTGAAAATTGACTGTGTAGGAGCATATGATGTTTGCCATAGTAAAGACAAATGGCAGAGGATTGTGAGTTTAGAAATGCATTTAAATTGGTACAGGAAGAAGCACGTCACATTTTCAATATGGTTTTAGATGCAATATTTGAACAGCCCCATACAGGTTTAACCTGGGAGATACAGTTCAAACACTGATCTATAATAGATATGTGATTACAAGTCGCATGGAGTCATAATAACTTACAACACACATTTTGCAAACTGCACAACACAAGGCAACAATATTAATTACATGTTATATGGTATGATCTGGAGAAAGAAGAAACTGGTCCATATGAACTGTAACAGTTACTGATGAAGTCCCTGTCAAAGTCTGACAAAGTCCCATACATAATAATCTTTGCTGCTCCTTCAATAGCATACGACCGGTAAATCTTGGTTTGTAGCATAGGTTATTGTATCAAAAATCTGAAAAATGACAGGAACAAGCACAGCGCTGGGTTGGCTATATTGTGATATTGTAAAAAAAAAAAATTCTTTATTCCCACCGCTGAATCTCTATTTGCCAGTGATCATCACCTTCTTTTCATGATCAGTCCAGTGATCCATACTAATGTCTGAAGGGAAAGGCGTGTTCATGTTTTACCAGATCCAGCACTTCATATTTGGTGATGTACCGTATTGAGGTCGACACGTTCATGCAAAGATCCAAACCCAACACAATTTATTTATTTGACTCTGAGTCGACTATTTAGATCAGGGGTGTCCAAACTCAGTCCTGGAGGACCAGTGTCCTGAAGGGTTGAGCTCCAACCCTAATCAAACACACCTGAAGCAGCTAATCCAACTCTTACTTGAAATACTAGAAACATTCTGGCAGGTGTGTTGAAGCAAGTTGGAGCTAAACTCAGCAGGACACCGGCCCTCCATGACCGAGTTTGGACACCCCTGATTTAGATAAATAATCAATAGTTTTAAACAGGGTGCACTTACAGATTTAAACCTCAGCTGGATGTTTTCATTCACTTGGAGCTTTTACACACAGCATGGAAGGTAATTTTCAAAAACCCATAATAGGGGCTCTTAAATATAAGTACTATTTGTATTAAATATTTTGTTAGTTATAAACATGGTCATTCTAATTGTTTTTTTTTTTTTTTTTTGGTTCATCCCCAAGCAACCCCCTTCCCCCACTCTTACCCTCCAGGGAGTCACACTGTATAGGCTTGAGGCTTGCATTGACGGGCAAAAATCTGATCTTTCCCCTTGCACTTCAGATGCAAATGCACAAATCCAATTTGTAATGAATTTATTTCACATATGAACGAGGCCTGAAACTGATCTGGTTATGTTGGAATCATTGATAGTTTTATTCAGCTTACACACACATGGGCCATATCCAATATGTGCCACATGGGAGGAAAGAAAAACAGTTCTTAAATCACCATTTACCAAAAACACCATTGTCCCCCATTCTAATGCTCGGTGTGACATTCTGCATGTCTCCTTGACCACATATACCTGCCTAAATGGATAGAGTTGCTGTTTGATTAGATGTTTGCTCCGAGTTGTTGAACAGGAGTGTCTATTAAGTGGCTGGTGAGTGTGTTTACCCTGTGTGCATCTCTGAATAATTTAGCCAACCTTTAAGCATCCTAAAAAAGCAGCATTTTCCTATGCTAAGAATTCTGTAGAAAAATGTCATCAGTCATAACATTATCAAATATTATTTTATTTATTTATTTTTTTTGCGGTCTGGAATACTTGATTTTGATTGGTCAGTCACAACTTTCCATGACATGTTATTTTCAGATAACAACCACTAAAACTAACAACACAGGTGCATCCATGTGCTTTGAACCATCAGGACTGTCATTTAATAAGTTCACATTTCTATCTTTTGTATATGTTGTCTGTCATGCTACTATTTTTTGACTGTTTGGCACCATCTTATGACATAATTCCTTTGTGTCAAAACAGTGGTAAAAGGAGTGTGGTACTTTACAAAAGGAATATTGATATTAATCAAACATATTATACAGTTGTCTGAAATACTTGATTCTGATTGGTCAGGCACAACTTTCAGGGTATGTTCTTCTTAAACAGCAACCCCTTAATCTAATAGCACAGGCACATTTGTGTGCTTTGAATCATCAGGACCGTCAGTTAATATATTCACATTTCTATCTACTGTATATGGTTGTCTGTCACGTTACAGTGTTTTTGAATGTTTGGCGCCATCTTGTGACTGAAGTAGGGGACGAGGCTTTCTTTTTCAGCATTATTCCTTTGTGTCAAAACGATGAAAGGGGTGTGGTTAAATATATTGTGGCTGAAGCCATCAAACTGACGTGAACTAATTAAATCTATTATACAGCCGTCTGAAATACTTGATTCTGATTGGTCAGTCACACCATTCCAAGGTATGTTATTCTCGGATAACAACCACTGAAACTAATAGCACTGGCACATCCGTAAGCTTTGAATCATCAGGACCATCATTTAATACGTTCACATTTCTATCTACTGTGTATGGTTGCCTGTCACGCTACTTTTTTTTGACTGTTTGGTGCCATCTTGTGACTGAAGTGGGGGCGAGGCTGGCTGGAATACTTGATTCTGATTGGTCTGTCCCAACGTTCCATGGTATGCTATTATCAGATCATCAAACTGGCGTCAACAGAGAAGAATCATCACTCTAAATGGCCAGACTTTGATTGAAGATGATCAAAACAGTGTATTAACTTGCACAGATTAATTGTTCACCCCAAAAAAGTGACAATATGCGCTAGTGAAATAAACACTGTAAATATGAATTCCACACACACTTCAAACTTTGATAGCCTCCATTAAAGTGTCCTTTTGGGAGTAGTACATCATCCCGGTTGTAACTTTCAGACCAGTGAGATTGTTCCTCCACCCACAGAAACAATAGATTTATTATCAGCTGTAAACAATATAAGTAATTCATTATGATTGACAGCTCAGTGCTTCTGGAAACTCGTGTTTGCTCCCTCAGCCTTTGGAGGCATAATGAGCCTTGAAATAACATCTTTCAGGCACTCGGCAACATCTTACAGAATCACTTCGATGGAGGCTGATGGTAATATATTTATGGAGTAAACAAAATGCAGATTACTGCTTCACAACAATATCAAAGTCTGCAATAGTGCAGATGAGGAGCTTCATATACTCTGTGATGCAATGGACATGCTTGGCTATGACCAGAAGTAGTAGTAGTCTAAACTTTCTCAAAAGTTTGAATCGTTTATTGATCAAACGACTTCTCAATGACACTGTAAACTATGCTAAATATCGTGCGGCTGCTGCAGGGCGTCTTTTTACATTTTTTTGATTCTCGATTAATGGATCTATTAATCAAACTGGCAGCTAAAGGACACATGCGTTCTCACTGTTCCAGTTTCCACTTGGTTTCACGACAAGGTTTTCTCTTTTTTTTTTCTTCATCAGCTGCAGTGAAGAGGAGTACATTATAAGAAAGTGTGCAGGAGTTTATGGAAGCACAGCCCACCCCACCAAAACAAAGAGATTGTGATCACTTGCGATTTAAAGATGTTCAATTAATCAGAGAGACCACCTAGTAATTAATAAAACTATGTATTTAAGTAGGCAGTAGATTTTCATGAACTGAGATTATAACTGTGATTTCTCTGGAATCACATGTTTGTTTGCCAGAAGTTACATTTATTTATTTTTTTTTCTTTTTCTTCTTCTTCTTCTTCTTCCTCTTCTTCTTCTTCTTCTTCTTCTTCTTCTTCTTCTACTTCTTCTTCTTCCTCTTCTTCTTTTTCTTCCTCTTCTTCTTTTTCTTCCTCTTCTTCTTTTTCTTCTTCTTCCTCTTCTTCTTCTTCTTCTTCTTCTTCTTCTTCTTCTTCTTCTTCTTCTTCTACTTCTTCTTCTTCCTCTTCTTCTTTTTCTTCCTCTTCTTCTTTTTCTTCTTCTTCTTCTTCTTCTTCTTCTTCTTCCTCTTCTTCTTCTTCTTCTTCTTCTTCTTCTTCTTCTTCTTCTTCTTCTTCATCTTCTTCCTCTTCTTCTTTTTCTTTTTCTTCTTCTTCTTCTTCTTCTTCTTCTTCTTCTTCTTCTTCTTATCGTTGTTATTGTTATCATTATTATTTTGTAATATCTATGTTTATATATTTCTTCCTTACTCTTGGAAATGGCTCCAATATTTGAAGCACTGCTAACTGTAACTATGAACTTGATTTAAAGGCTGTATCAATATATATTGATCATCATCAGTGAACTGGTGCCACAAGTAAAATATAACAAATTTTGTTAATAGAATAATGCTAGAGGGCAAATTTGATTATTTCAGTGGTTTTAATGATGGGATCAGTATCTTATTTCATCTTTCATCAACTTTTATCAAGTGTATTGTTACTATCAAACCCTCACTTGCTAATGTGTTCTAACAATATGTTCTAACGCCATTTATATTACAGTTTGTGCTGAAAATCTGTAACAATTTGCTGTATATATTTGTATATTTGATTTTTTGTTTGCATTTTAATTTTATTATTTTGAAATTACGTCTGTAATTTCTAAGATAAGGTAACCATAAACACAATAAGGCTTCAATATTGTGTCGTTTTCTGTAATAAACCCATTTAATTTAATTAAATTTTTATTTATTTAATTTATTTTTTTAATAATTTAATTTAATGAAATTTAATATAATTTAATATTATGTTGTAATATATTATATTGTTATTTTATTTTTTATTCTATTTTATTTCATATTATATATATATATATATATATATATATATATATATATATATATATATATATATATATATATATATATAAATTTATATTATAAAATTATATATAATTTAAAATTTTATTACATTAATTCAATTATAGTTTGTTATATTATGTTATATTATATTTTATTTTATAAAATAAACATAAAATGAAATATATTTTATTTTATTTTAAATATTTAAAAAATAATATCTTAATCATGCACCTTTGACATTTCTCACATATCTTTATTTTCCCCCATTTGTGATGCATTTGCTTTTGTATGCGTCCCAAATGTATGCTCTTGGTATTATGCGAGGACAATCTCTGGAGTAGTTGGTATGCTCTGAGAGTGTTGTCTAATGCCCCTGTTCCGCCGGGCTGTCATTTAAAATAATGTTTGTGTGACCTTGCCAGAGGTGGTGAGTGCCCCATGACAGATTCATTCCTTCCTTTCCTCGCACTCCACTCACCATGTGCATGTATGTTTTATGCGCACATAAGTGGCAATTCGGTAAGCTCAGCAAAAAAAAAAAAATACAGTATATATATATATTGCAGATAACATCACCCACCCTCATACCTTACCATATAGACAGATAAAACATTTGTTCACTCATCCTTGCACATGCCATCCTGGCCCGGAGGAAAGGGGGGATGGAGACGCAGCAGACTGGCTTACCGCAGAGCCCAGTGTCCATATGCCATTGCCAAAAGTCCTGTGCCCTTCAAGAGTGCCACGGGTTGTTGAGCTCTGGTCATTTGGTGCCCACTCTAGTTGGTTGGCCACAGCTTGGGCCAGACACTTTCTGCTCATATGGAGGTTAAAACAATTTTGAAGGATTGTTTGCAGATAAAGCGCACAGTGTGTGGCTTCCTGTTGTCTGTGGTTTTGGCTTTGCCGGATTTTCACAAGTTTAGCTCCATGCAGATAAGCTGATTCAGTGGAAGGAAGCTGGATTGATGGTGGGAGAGCAGTGGTGGTCCAGCAGGGGACCAGAACTCACTAGAGAGCTGCAGGATTGAACGACTCATAATATTGTTATCAGTCATTTATAAGGTTTCATGAAGGTATGTGATGTCGAACATAAGTCGTGCACTTTATTTATACTGAATTGTTTTTTGGGTTGAGAAGGAATGTGGAAACATTCTTGAGGTAAAAAAATAACTTTAAATTTTTACATTGCTGTATAATTCATAAGATGCAGCAAAAATCTGTAATAAGTTAGTATTGTTTGTTTGGTAATTCTACAGACACAATCTGTAAAAATGCTCCCTTCCACACAATTTCATCATGTTGTTCAAATGCAAATCAATTAAGTTAGCTTAATTGTTTATACAAATTTAAGTTGACTAAACATGAAAGAGTTAATTCGTCCCTCCCAAAAATATTCAAGTATTTGTGTTGATTCAGCTCATTTAAAAAAAAGTAGCTTGAACAATCAGCAAAAATAACTGTTAGTGCACACACATTGTAAAAATGCTTGTTTCCACACAGTTCCTTCACGTTGTCCGAACACAAATTAAGTTAACTTAATTGTTTCCACAAATTTAAGTACATCGACCATAAACAATTTTGACTTCCAAAAACTCAAGAAATGAATTGATTCAGCTCATATTAAATAAGAAGTTTACTTAAGAACAAGCAGCAAAACATATTAAGTGCGTGTACACACACACACACACACACACACTGTATATATTTGTATATATGTATATTTGTAGTTGACAAATAGAAAAAAAAAAAAAAAAAAAATATATATATATATATATATATATATATATATATATATATATATATATATATATATATATATATATATATATATTTCTGTTGTCTGTAGTGTGATGTTTGATTAATAATAATAGTAATAATAATAATATGGGTCAATAATTGTTCTATCACTTTTTTATACCTTTTTTATTTATTTTTTGCTTGACAGCAAAAAAAGCAAATAAAAAAAAAGCAATTTGGGAGCAATTTATCTTTGTTGGATTTGACTCTTATCTTCAAGTAATTCTATTTATTTAAGCATTTTCTTTCTTCATGACTTAACATTCATTTATTTTCTTTTTGGCTTAGACCTTATTTTAATCTGGGGTCGTCTCAGCGGAATGAACTGCCAACTTATCCAGCGTATGTTTTACATATGCCCTTTCAGTGACAACCCAACACTGGGAAACACCCATACACTCTCTTTCACACACATTGGCCAATTTAGCTTATTCAATTCACCTACAGCGCAAGTCTTTTGACTGTGGGGGAAACTGGAGCACCCAGAGGAAACCCATGCCAACACAGCAAAAACATGAAAACTCCATTCAAGCCCCAGCCCAGCCCCAGCTGTGAGGCGATCATGCTACCCAATGTGCCACCGTGATCCCCTTAAGTCTTATCAGATTTGGAAACATTCTACAAAAAGGTGTGTGACACTTAAGGGCAACAAAACATTACAATATTATAGTGGTACCAAAATAAATATTTTTTGTTTAGAACTTTTGAGATAAAAACCAAACAGGTGCACATCATGGGCTGTAGGGGGCTTTAGTCACATGACCTTGAACAGGGTCCTTTTACTAATTCAAGTTTTCAGATTAAATTTAATTTGCCCATTTAAAATGGAAGAGTGACACCAGAGGACATGGTTTCAGTTAAAAAAAGTTTCTATGATTTAGAAGTACATGGATGAATAAAGATTGTAATTTACTAAAATAGCAACTTGTAATTTTTTGAAGATTTTACTTTATTATTTATTTATTTATTGTAGAAGCTTTAATTTATTAAGTTTATATGGGACTGTCACACCATAGGACAGATTTCAGATTTGGCTCAAAAATGTAAAATAAAAAGAAGAAATAACTAAGCCGTTTTTATAACAAGAGGTCCATGAAAGACTGTCTTTTACAATTTACGGCATATGAAATAATTAAAATATTAATTATATTCATTTTTGTCATATGTGACATTGAAAATGCAACATCATGTCATCAACCCAATCTATACAGTGCCTCTAGGAAAATCATCATACCCCTTTAAAATAATTACTTTGCCATACAGCCCAAAATCAAATCATATTCCAGATAACCTTTCCAGCCTTTGAAATGTTTTGAAGCCTTCTCGTAACCTGTGTGTTTCTACAACTTTATCTGGAAGTTCTTTTAAAAGCAGGGTGTAGTAAAGGTAAAGTAAAAACTTCACAGCCTACACTAAAAAAAAATGTAGGGTTTCACACAATTCATTCATGTTGTCCCAACACAAATTAAGTTAACTTAACACTTTTAACAAATTTATTTGGATTGAACATAAAAAAATTAAGTTGTCCCAATGAAATGTCAAAAACTGTTGTTTCAGCTCATTTTAAATAAATAGTTTGAACAAGCAAAGAGTGTATTTTGAGTGTATGATCATTTTCAACAGGCACTGTATATATATTGATATATAATAGACGTAGTATGGTTAATACTTTGTCGTACATTGATAAAAATAGAAAATATATACATTATATTGTATTATATTGGCTGAATTTAAACAAACAAATTTAAGTTAGTAATGTTGAACTTCATTTGTTTGTTTAAATTCAGCCCATATCAATTGTTTGCAATCACTGACGTAAAAAAAAAAAAAAAGTAAATCCAATGATTTTTATTTTTGTTTACAGCAGGATTTGAACATTATTAAAATAATTATACTTAACACTTAAAATGTTTAAAGTTTGTATTGAAGAACACTGTACACTCAAAATAAGTTGTGGTTGGATTTTTTGCTTATTTGTAATAAAACTAATAATAATAAAAAAAGCAGCCTATAAATAAAAAAATAGTCTGTTAATAATTACTTTTAGTATTATAATGAAACCTATTGATAGTATGTGTGTATGCAAGTTTTTTTATATATATCTGTTTTATACTCCAATATATAATCTTGTTTTTATAAACTGTGTACTGTAATAAGGGGTTAGATAGCTGCTGGTTTGAGTCCCGGCTGGGTCAGTTGGCATTTCTGTGTGGAGTTTGCATGTTCTTGCTTGTTTTAAAGTATATATTTATTTATTTAAATGTGTATTTTATATTTTTTCCCAATTAAAATGATGTTTGCAGTGTACATTCATTTGAATTATGAGATTAAAACATGATTTAGGTCAGAACTGAAGGCTGGCAGGGGATGATAGGTCACTGGCACTGGAAGAAAGAAGCCAGCGGTTGCCAGATTAAATACTTGCATGTGGCCTGCAAATGCTTGAAATGGATATTTCACCCATAAAGGTCGAGGAAAAGTCTTTCTGTAAGTTCCGTCAGAAGTCTAAACCGCACCGTTATAGACATGCTGATTAAAATCATTACATGGACACGAACACCGTGAAAGTCACCTTGTTGTTTGCTGATGTGTTTATTTCTCCTGGCAGATTTCAATAAAATTCATTATCGCGTTTTTGCCGCCGTCAATTTATTTTCATATCAAGGGCTGTTAAATTTGATGTTGAATTAATGTGTATGTCTAGTTAATGCTTACAAGCTGTTCAGACAGAACACCCTGGGGCTCTCATTAGCTTCACCTTTTCCATATGTTAGCAAAATCTACAGCTGATCGCTTAATGGCATCAGAATTTGTTTGTCACTTCATTTGCAGTTGGGCGCCTTTTTGGATCAGCCTTGTAAGTTAATTAAAAACGCAATCCATACGCACATCACAAGTTTTCACATTTCTGGACTCCGTTAGTTTGATATTTGTTTTGACAATTTTAAGTGGTTTGGAACTGATACTATTTGCTTGCCAAATCAGTTAAAAGTTTACAATACTGGCAAAAGGAAGTTTGTCAAATTGGATAAGATAACATTGTTGGTTATTAATAAAATAATAGAATTATTAAGCAATTATATAAGTAATATTAAGCCATATATAATGTAAGCAACAAAAAATGTATTGCTTAAAATATTAATATATTTATATTTATAATATATTTATAATATATTGATATATATGTATATCTTAATTTGTTATTATGTTTATGATTTCATAAGGTTTTAAACATGAGAAGGCCCACACACGGAATTCACAGATTTCTGAACATGTTTGGCCTTTCATTGAGTCTTATTTATTTACTTGTGTGAATGTGCGTCAAATTTATATTATTTTTTTATTAATTTCAATAATGTTATTGACTAATATGAAAAATTTAATAGGATTTATATACAATACAGTTTATATAGTACTATTTTCTGTAATTTAGTAGATATATGATAGACTTGCTTTGTTTGCCAAATACGTGGATTTAATTGAATTTTCATTGTAAACATTAAATAAATGTTTAAAAAGGTATTCTTTTTTTATTTCATATATTACGTTTTTAGAGATGATTCTCCCAAAATTAATTAATTTATTAATTTTCCTTTAGCTTAGTCCCTTTGTTCATCAAAAGTCACCACAATGGAATGAACCACCAACTTATCCGGCATTTGTTTTACACAGCAGCTGCCCTTTTAGCTAGAACCAAGTACTGGGAAACATCTATACACACTCATTCACACACATACACTATGGCCAATTTAGTTTATTCAATTCACCTGTTGTACATGTCTTTGGACTGTGGAGGAACCAGAGCACCCAGAGGAAATGCATGCCAACACAGGGAGAACATGCAAACTCCACACAGAATCTCCAACTGACCCAGTTGGGACTCGAACCAGCGACCATCTTGCTGCAAGGTGACAGTGCTAACCAACTCCCAAAATTATTCCGCATACATTTTTTAAATTTTTTTTTTTTTCCAAAATTCTGTGCAAAAATAGTAAAAAAAATAGTAAATTCCATACACGTGTGTGGAATTTTGTATTTACTTTTTGAAAGGTAATACATGTATTTATTAATATTTTATTATTATTATTCCTTTATTTAGCCATGAAGTCACATTGAGCTTTTACTATGCCTTTTTCCAGTAACACCTGGCATCTCTTCCTCATAGGTGGGTTACACAGTTAGCTAGATTTGGTTATTGACGATTTGACATGATCCAGGGTCGTTTAGTTCTTCAAAACTCATCTAAGAGTTGTTGTTATAGCAACAGTTCTGGTAGCTCAAACCTGGTTGGGAGCTGGCTCATTCATATAAACAGGATTAGATCGGGTCAATTCAAGCCAAAAGATAATACTGAAAGTATGTACCAAATGCTGATATTTTCTTAGTTAAAAAAGTACAAAAAAACAAACAAACAATATATATATATATATATATATATATATATATATATATATATATATATATATATATATATAAATTTATGCAATCATACACATGTTTTGACCACTAATATGCCGGTGATTTGATGCTTTGCAAAAGTTGCAGACACCTTTACCGATATAAAAATGCTTTTTTGATGAAAATTAATTTATACAGTTATTGCTTATGCTAATTAAAAAAAAAAATGTAGATGTAGAACTAAATGCATTGATATGCATTGAAATACATGATAAATACTCTGGACACATAAAAGTGTAAAGCCTGCAGCTCATAACAAATGTGGAAAGTTATTGCGTATCATATTTAACAAACCGTTTACTACGAATTTTATGTAATTTTGCTCACATGGATAATTGCTGTGCTGTCAGCCAAACATTGCATTGCTGATCCTGATTTCGAGGATCGATAGATCTGTCCTTCACAACATATGCAGCAATCTCAGATCAGTTTATTCAGACATTTTCATCTGATTTGCGAACTTGTTTGAAGAATCAAATTAGCCAGAGATGACTTATCAAGATTAAAAGATCCAGTCAAATCATCTTAGATCATTTAAGGGAGGTAAGAAGAACAGACCCCTGGACTAGACGGCAGCACATGATTGTTGCATAAATGAATCACAAAGATAATGTATAGCAGATTATACATCTTCAGATCCTAAGTCATAATTTTTAATTACATTGTGAAAAACAAATACATCCACAACCAAATCTAAGGGACATTGAAAGACAAAGCTCTTTACCCATTTCTGTTACCCTGGGAAATATCAACCAAAAGCATGCATTTATTATTTTATTAAAAAAAAAAAAAAAAACATGCTAACATCAGAACTTATATCAACATTTTAATTGAATATGTTAATTGCTTGATCAGCTTTGAATCAACTCATATTAACCGAAACGCATGCCAGATTATTATGTAATACGTAAACATGTCACGCAGTCACCAAATCTCTCTATATTTTGGACACTAGCCCATTGTCCAACCAATCAGTTTTTGTTTTCAGACTGCAGCCTCTTTAGTGTTGCAGCTTTCTTGCTCAATCCAAATGATGTTTTTAATGGGGTCTTTTCTTTCAGCATCAAGTGAGCTGATAACTTTCCCAAATTAATTGGAGAAAAATAGCAGTCAATTCTATTACCCAGACCCATTATATATACTTTTCTGTATAGCCTCCTGCCAATTTGACCGAATGGCTGAGCAGCTCTAAAATTTCCCACATACTTCCTACATCCCTGAGCCATTCCTTTCACACCAGTCTGAATTTTTCATTTGGTAGTTAAGTATTTTTTTTTAATTCGCCAGCAAAATTTGGTCCACATGCCTGTGTTAGTGGAAGTAGCTTATAGGGAACAGATATTCAGTTCTCCTCTGAAATAACCAGACTGGATTTTAGTCTAACCATATTTGTTAAATGTTCCTTATAAAGCTTGGTAGACATTTTTTAAAGATTTTTTTTATTATACTGGCTGGGACACTTCCTGAGAGCAATCAATAATTGAAGTGGTTATAAAAAAAGACAAAAAGGAAATGGGGTCAGAGCTGTGAAATATTGACATTGGGATGTTTTGTTATTCTGAGGTATATTTTGTGAAAGCAGTGGACATACAGTGAAGATAAAAATTAGGGAAATGTCGACATTTTGAGGTCTCTGCTTAGTTATTTTGATGTTTATCAAACAGGAGTAAAATAGTTATTAAACATATTTAATATGTTTAGTTTTTAAGCATATTTTATGAGTTATATGTGCAATTCTAGTATTGCATGTATATTTTTCCATCTATAAACTTTCTATTTTTTTTTTTAACAAAACTTTAATTAATTAATTTTTATTGATTAAACACATTACACAAAGTTGTCTTTATAAACAATATCTATAATCATATTTAGGGACATTTTATCTGGAAAATGTTAACTTATAGACTGTCTATTGGATGTTTGTTTGCAGTCTGCCCTGACCTTTGCCAGCTCAATTGCATTAGGCTTTGTGGATTATATATTTTGTTACCGTTTGCTCCGTTGATGGGTTCCGTTGACCCATCTAAAGCTGCATTTGGATCTTTACCCCATTGTCAACGCACATTCATAACCCAATTTAGGGTTGTCAAAATTAATTGTTTCTTCCATGCACCACGATGCAGATGCAAATGCAAATGCTTCAAGCCAAAAAAAAAAAAAAAAAATAGATGAATGTGCAAAATTCACTGCGTGTTCATCTGCTGGGACAATCTTTCACTAACACTGAAGTACAGTATTACTCAGGAGCCACTGTTTTATTGCTAAGGATAATATGAAAGCTGTTCACTCTTCTCTTTATAATAATAATAATAATTATTATTACTTTTTGATAATAGTTTTTTTTTTCTTGATTAAAACATTGTTTTTGTTTTTCACTCTAATTTTTGTTCTTTCCTTGTTTCCCATTTTCTCTTTCCCTTTTTTTCTCACTTAGTTTTTTTCCCTTCTGGCTAATTTTCATGTCCTTTTTTGCAAATACAGTTAAAGTCAGAATTATTAGTCCTCCTCAATTATTAGCCCCCTTGTATATATTTTCCCCAATTGTTAAATGGAAAGAAAAATTACAATATGGGCCCTATTTTATTGATCTAGGTGCAAAGTCTAAAGTGCATGGCCCAAAAACGGGTTATGTCCGAATCCACTTTTGCTATTTTAAGAATGGAAAAATAAGTTTTGCGCCCCAGCGCATGGTCTAACAGGGTTGTGCTTATTCTCTTAATGAGTTAAGGGTGTGTTTTGAGCATAACGTGCATTAAACCAGAGTCTTGTCTCCCATTCCCTGGGAGTCTGCTTTGGGCTATGGCTGAATAACTGAATGCTTCACTAGCGAGACAACAGTTTAATAATGTGCAGCGTGAGGTTAAAGAACGAGCCTCCTCCATCCGGCCTCTTTACTTTCTTTTTACTTTACTTTTACTCTTTACTTTGCTCCTGTATTTTACGGTGTTGTATGCTTTCCACTTAAGACATCCATTAGCCTACATATTTACATTCATTTGCTAAGCACAAAGATTTGTTTCAAAAGTATTTCTAAATTCAGTTCTAGTTTCCAGCAAACAAATAAATAAAGATTAATTAACAAAGTGTGGTCAAAAAACTTCTAACGTTCTATCCAAACACGTCCTATTTTTAGGCCCCATATGGTTATGCAGACATCTCCAAAACCCGACAGGTGGACGAATCTAAACTTGTTTTTATTAAAACAAATATAATAAATAATGATAATAATAACATTAGTGCGAAGCAGTGGCGAAGTAGGTAGTGCTGTTGCCTCACAGCAAGAAGGTTGCTGTTTTTCGTCTCAGTTGGCGTTTCTATGTAGAGTTTGCATGTTCTCCCTGCGTTCGCGTAGGTTTCCTCCGGGTGCTCCGGTTTCCCCCATAGTCTAAAGACATGCGGTACAGGTGAATTGGGTAGGCTAAATTGTCTATAGTGTATGTGTGTGTGTGTGAATGAGTTTTTGTGGATGTTTCTCAGAGATGGGTTGCGGCTGGAAGGGCATCCGCTGTGGCGACCCTAGATTAATAAAGGGACTAAGCCGACAAGAAAATGATTGAATGAATGAATAACATTAAACAAATGCAAATTGTCATGAATAAACTGAAAATGCCCCCTTATGCGAAGAAGGCACAAAGGCAGTTGTTTTTATATTTATGCAGAAAATAATTTTTTTTTGTAACATTTTATTTTAGATTTTTTTTTTTCATATGTTAAGATATTTGTATATTGCTGTACATTCCGTGTGTATTAAGCAATGTGTACGTGTTTTGGATCTGCATAGGTGCATAACTAACGCACTCTGTGCCACACTTTAGACAAAAAAGGTTTTATTTGGTCAATGACAGAGTCTATTTCTGTTACTCAAAATAGCAGCTTAAAGTAACATTTAAAGGCTTAACTAGGTTAATTTGGTTAATTAGGCAAGTTAGGTTAATTAGGCAAGTTATTGTATAAAGATGGTCAAAAAATCCCAGAAGGGCTAATAATGTTGACTTCCGCTGTAAATGGCCGTCTCAACAACAAGCATCAAGCAGAACTCTTGTTTTGTTTCTCTAAGTGAATGGAAGCATGTTCTCTAGTCTTACTATTGCTTGCCCTGTTAACTGAATAAAAGCAGAAGAGAGGTCAGTTTTTGCCCAATCAGTGAGTGCAGCCGATTCTTTATTCCTACAGCTGTCAGTTCACATTTAGTGTTTGGGGGCTCTTGGGTATTCTGTCAGAGAGATACACAAAAGGCCCTTGTGATTGGACGAAAGCTATTTTTCCAGGGCACTCTGCACAACATTTGATGTCATCGTCCTAAAAAGGAACATCTTCCAACGGGCAATGTCATTGGCTCCGTTTTGTTTGGCTTTGTTTTAGCTCTGAACTATCGCTATATAATGAGGGACAAATGGAGCCTTGTCATCATCTGCTGCATTGTCTGGGGATTGTCATAATGCCATTTTTTTTCTTTTGTCTTTGTAGTTTGTCAAACACAGCATGTCAAATGCTAGTCTTAATGTCCTCCACTTAATTAAGATTCAAGTCGCTCATTGCTTGATTTCACAGTCTAATCACAAGGGATGTAGGTCAGATTGTTGCCCACCAATTTCATGCATTTTGTCTTTCAAAACAGAGTAATAGTATTAGCAATTATGAACAGCCATCCTCTTATTTTAAAGCATGGTTCAGGTTTTTCTTTCAAGATCTTTCAAGCATTTTTCCTTTTCCTTTTGTTTCCATTTGTTGTATTCGATTTTTCTCCTCTTACTACTACTTCTAGAACAACAACAACAACAACAAAATGGGTTGCTTTTCACTCTCTTTTTTGTTAAGTTTTTTAATTGTTTTCCTCCTCCTCCTTGTCAGACATTTTCTATTACCTTTTCTATTACTATTATTTAATTTTTTTCTTCTGACTTTATATTTTTGGTTATTTTTCTTTTTTCTTTTTTTTTGGTTTAGTGTAAATTTACCCCATTAGATCTTTTATTTATTTATTTATTTATTTATTTATTTATTTATTTATTTATTTATTTATTTATTTATTTATTTAATTCAATAATTGTATGTTATTTTGATTTATATTAATATATTTATATTTTATTTCCATTATCTTTATGCTTTGGTTGACTTTCTTTTCCTTATATTAACTACTTTTTTCCCTTTAGTTTCATTTATTCTCTATTTTCTTCCTTACATTTCCAATTTATTTATTTACTGGCTTTTACCTTTTACTATTTTTCCTTTTATTCAATATCAATTATTTTAGTTCTTCAATGTTTTCTACTATTATACTGTATATTTTATTTGTACTTTTCATTAAATTTTCCCTCTTATTTATCTATTTATCGTTTAATTTCTTATTCATCGCCCAATTTGTTTTGTACATACTTGTTTCTACTTCCATTTCTATTTTACTCTGCTATTATCTTAACAGTAATTGTAGATTTAAAAACTTTCCTAAAAGTGTTGTCTCACAAAAGTTCACAGTACGAACATCAGGATCTTTCTGTTAGCACCATCAGTATGCAGTGATAAAACTTTATAAATCCCTAAACCACAAACGGATGTTGTTCGATTCCAAACCGAAGTGTCAATTTCCCACCAACCTCTCAATCCATTATCACGTCTCATTTGCTAAAAGAGAAGTATTTTCATCCAAGCATTGAGATCTTGAACTGATTGTTCTCATGTAAATAACGGTGCGTTAATCATAACAAAGGTTTTTTCATGTTTTTTTAATGAGAAAAAAAGGGAGCCGCTCAAAAGTACAACATAAATACACACAGAAACACACTTTATATTGATCGACACACTGTTTTACGTCCACAGGGAGGGTTGAAGAGGGGAATGAGCTATTAGGGTCACATGATCAGTGTCGACAGTGAAGATGGAGCTGTTTCTCAGAAGGTCATTGATTTGATCTTCAGAGCTGAAGTGCTGACAGTGTTTAAGACTGTCGGGAAAAAAAAAGAAATCCTCCTACAAGTCTTCAGTCTTCTGCAAAGCGCCTGACCCCTGTCTTGCCCTACGGCTGTTTCAGAATAGCCGATTGTATCCTCTAAATGTTCTGTTGGTTCAAATGAAAACACGCATCCATGCAAACTGATGTAAACCTAAGTATCAGTGTCGTTCACCTTTAAACATCCTTGAAGGTATTTCTCCTTTTATTTGGCATGTGCACAGAGCAGCGTTCAAGTAATCTGTTTTCAAATTAGAATTTTAGACACACAAAAAGTTGAAGTAAAGGTCTCGAAATCTCCTTTATTATTTCCATAGCTCAATATGCCTCATGAATGCGTAACGAGGCAGCAGTGCTCGAGCAAAAGGAAAAAGCATTTTGTCTTTTCTCTCCAATGTTCATTGTAAAAAAAAGGTAAGAATGTATTTTAACGTGCAGTCTTTGCGTAAGCGAGCTGTTCTTTCTGAATCGTGGCCTTGTTCATCATTGGTAGCGGTTGGGAAACACATGCAGCGTGTCAGTCAGTTCTGTTGAACCTGCGTCCCCTCGGGGAGCGACTACACGCTACTTGCTCTGAATCCGAATTTCCCTTTAATTAATGTGAATCGGGGAAAGTGAGCTTCTCTGACATAATGAGGCCATGAATGTTCAATTTCACTGCAGGTTGGGTTGTTTAAATGAAATGTTTCATCTTTAGAATTACACACAGGCAACCCAGGCTTATTTGAAATGTGTGACTCTGTCTATATATTGGTAAAACTTTAGAAAAAACGTACCTGTGTATACAATTGACTGCAGTTTTTCAGGGGAAATGATCACTTGAAGCAATAAAAGGCCTGGGTTTCTCACAAGTTCTTTGTTGTTTTTTTCAATTAGGAGTTAAAAGCAGTTCTAAATAGATTGGTGAAGGAATGATGTCAGAACTTAGCTCCCTTGAGATTGTCTTAGAGGATTTTGCTGTGGGATTTTTCAAATCATGAGAAAAGTAATGTCTGTGGAAAAGAATAACTTGGCACTGCTTTCCTTTATTATGTATATTAGACACATCAAAAGACTGGAGTTAACCTTTTTGCTAACTGCCTAATTGAGGTACAAACAAATCCAAAAACAGAAATAACCAGATTAAGTCATAGCTTCGATTTTATTTCATTATTAAATCTGATTTGCAGCAGTCAGTCAATAGATGTGTTTCCATCCTAATGTGAAGTAAATCTTTTCAAAGTTCACAAAATAATCCCTTTTTTGGAGGCAAATTGTCTGTGGTTACTACTGTTGATATTCCACCGTGTCCACGTATTGGTTTATTTTGAGTTCTTCCACCTGGCTACACTTTACCCTCTCATTTTGCAGACTTTGTAGCCTTCTTAACCCTTCTGGCTAGGTGGTTTATTCTTCTGAGCTGGATGAGCCCTAACCCTTCTCACTCTTGTTGGATAAGACATATTCTTATTTTATGAAATTAGAGATAAGTAGGTACTCTCTTCACCGACCAAGCACAATTTTCATCAAACTGTGGGAACCCCTTCGCAAACATTCCCAAACTCTTCAGCTAAACTCTATTCTTTCTGATGGAGTCCTCACCCCCAACTCCCAGCTTGGTACTGGATGTTCTGATCAGCACATTATAGAGCTGTACTTTCTGTATGTAAGATTGCACTACTGTTTTTTTTTTTTTCTCTCAAAATACTCTCTAGTGTATTTGCTTACTGTTACATGTTCTTGTTGTCCTTTATTTTGGATCTTTCTGTAATGCGTTTAACGATGTATATGTAAAACATAACAAAAAAAAAGTTTTAAGGTTTAATTAATAAAAAAAAAATTCAAATGCAAATTAGGTGAGTTTCCATAAGTTTTTTTTTAGAGTAGTTGACTGTAGTATTGGTAACCTAGTAACTGACATTAAACAAGGCAAATATAATGGAGACAGCTGCTTTTTCACGTGGATGTAATGTTGGGAATGTCACAAGTTCATTGGAAAAATTTACTAATTCTTATTAGATTGTATATAGACTGTTGGGTTGGGGTTGGGGTTAAGGTTAGTGTAAATTGACATGTACTTGCAAGGTTTCCTATAGTCAATTAAAGCAGTATCAGCAGATTATAAGCAGACAGTCTACTAATACTTAAATGAGAAGTAATTGGTAGGGATGCTCAGATCAGGATTTTTGCAGCCGATACGGAGTATTGATTCCTTGACACGGTGATCGGTCGATACCGATTCTGATGCTTCAAGCTTTATAATGCATTAAGCACATTTTTATTCTAGGTATGAACCTTAAGGGAAGATCACACCTTGCCTAAATGAACAAATTAAGGATGCTGCATATAATACCTTTAACACCTCTCTTATAAACATTTAGGTGTGAACATGGCATGGCCAGAAGCAGCTTTACATCAAACAGTTCATTCATTCATTTTACTTTGGCTTTGGCTATGTATTATATACGGGAGCGCATGTGTGTATTCCTCTGCTTGCAAACTTATAAACAAACACCTGCGATTGGTTTGTGAAATCGGCCATATTGGCGAGTACCAATTGAGTTATGAAATGATTATCGGCTGATACCGATCTTCAGCCGATCGATCAGACCATCCCTAGTAATTGTCATATAGTTGCAATGCAACCTTTAGTCATCAAAATGAACAATAGTGACCATCAAAATACAGTCTTACCAAATGTGTTTCCATCTCTTATTTTTAACAGTAATATTTTGTTGCATAAACCAAAACTAAGCCCAAAACCACCTTAAGCAAGCATAAAAACATTTTTATTAATTAAGTTTTTTTTTTTTTTTTTTTTAGAAGTTTGGCATTTCCATTACTCATTTAGTTTCTAATACTTCAAAATGCACATTGAATGATTATTTTGCCCAAAAGATGAACATTCTGTCATCATTTACTCAGCCTTCCTTTGTTTCAAACCTTTATGAGTTTCTTTATTTTGATGAGCACAAAAGAAGGTTCTTTTGAAGAAGCTGAAAACCTGTAAGCATTCAGCTTTTCCTACTATGGAAGTCAATAGATACGGGTTTTCAGCTTTCAACAAAATAATCTTCTTTAGAAACTCTCATGGATGGAAAAATATTTAATAAATGTTTATTTTTGGGTGAACTGTCCCTTTAACACATGGCTATGGCAATCCAGCTATTGTTTGTTGATACAACATTCTCTATCATTTCTCTAATAATTTTGACAGACTTTATATAATGTTTAAATCACAGATTTAATATCTACAAACTGAAGGTCAATAGTGCTTATAATCAGTGGACAAATAATATTAAACAAGGTATGAAAAATATAAAGTTCTGTATTTTTCTGTATTAAGTTTGGCTTTTAATGTAACACTTCATTTGTGACCACTTCACACTTTGTTTTGCTAATGTTTAAAGCCATACATTGTGATTACACATAAAATATTTAATTTTGTCACTTCCAATTAAAACTATTCTTCACTTTGTAATTTTCAGCAGTCATTTTCAAAGTGTTTTTACACACAGAAGTTTGACCTTGATCAATTGACAACAAAGTGAACCAGTGAAGTTTTTCATGTCAGAGAAAGCAGAGGCCTAGAGTCACATCCACCACTGACCAATGGTGTGCTCATATGATGAAATGTATTATAGCAGCTTTAAAATGGGTAAAAATGTGCTGTTTTGGAGCACAAAACCAGTAAGTTACTTAATCATGTTACATAGTTCATCTAAATACTTTGTCTTACATATTTTGTAGGGATATTGCATTTGCATATGCAATAAGGACAGACACGAAAACAAGTATCTAAATTTTCCCTATGCCATCCTATTTTCATCATTGTGTGTTTTCCTGACAGTAGATTTTCACCATGATCATACAAAAATACAAGGAAGCTGTTAGCTAGTTGTATTTTTTGCTTTTAAAGTGTTTTGGGAAGTGTTTGATTAATTATGCTAGGCAGATACCTGTAAAAACCGAAGACCTTTCCTGACCCACCTCAGGAGCACTGGTATCACACCACCAGTTCTTGCTTGCTGCCGATGATTTGGAAAAGCATTGATTCATTGAACTGGACAAATAAAAAGAGACCTTCTACTGAACTGAAATAGCCGTAAGACAAGAACTCGGTTGGAACAAGCGAAATGACTGTGAGGAAGGTCTGACCGACCTCTGCCTTCATGTTCGCAGCTGTTTCTTTCTCTGAGCTATAGCGAGATGTAACACAAAAAAAAAGAATATGACTCAAAAAGAATGTTCTATGAGTGCATGGGAGGCACAGAACATCCGAAAAGAACTCAAGTGGAATTTTAAATGGTTACAGCTCATGGGTGTTTTTTGTAACTTTGTTAGTCGAGTGTGTTTGGTGGGCTATATAGGCACACGTTCTTATCGGTTGCTTCTTACACCTACATGTGTTGACTTTAGTTAACCTCTATCTCTCTAGCTAATTACGAATGCATGCTTTATATAGCAACTGTTGCACAGCATGTGTGTTCTGCTATGCAAAAAAAAAACCTGTCTTTACGTGTTTTGCTTTTTCTTTGGATGTCATATGGTGACCCAACACGCTGCTACAATTGTACAACAGTAAACAAAATGTACCTCCAAAACAATGGAATGCATTGATTCACTGGTTTCACGCTGTTAGAGCTCCAGTAATTTATGCCACAAAACACACTGTGGATGGAACAAGCCTCAGTTTTTAAAAATAAGTTTTTAAAGTAACTCCAGATGTGGCCTACTTTTCTGAATGTGAGAGGCTTCTAGTGTCAGCTGTTTCCAATTATTTTAGCAATATAATACCGTCTGTTGTGCTGCGTGAAGTTGCAATATATTATTTGTTTTCATAATGATTACATCTATTATCATAATCAGTAACATTTACTGCACTTATTCTTCTAGTTAATTATACATTGCTAATATTTTGAATCAGGTTTTATTGTGTGTCATGTTTGTGAGGGCATTATGCATTTTGTACAGATTCCTCTCTTTCTGGTAAGTAGGGATGCATGAAATTGGAAAAACTTTAACATTGCAATATTTTGTTAATCTGCGATTATATATTGCCATATGAATACAATTTTAACAGATGACTTAAAATCTGTATTTGGAAAGAATTAATAATTTATTTACCACTTTATTAGGTACACCTGTCCAACTGCTTGTTAACGCAAATTTCGAATTAGCCAATCACATGGCAGCAACTCAGAGCATTTAGACATGTAGACATGGTCAAGACTCAAACTGAGCATCAGAATGGGGAAGAAAGATGATTTAAGTGATTTTGAACATGGCATGGTTGTTGGTGCCAGAAGGGCTGGTCTAAGTATTTTAGAAATGGCTGATCTTCTGGGATTTTCATACACAACCATCTCTAGGGTTTAAAGAGAATGGTCTGAAAAAGAGAAAACACTTAGTGAGCGGCAGTTTTGTAGGCTAAGAATTTGGCATCAACAACATGAAAGCATGAATCTATCCTGCCTTGTATCAATGGTTCAGGCTGCTGGTGGTGGTGTAATGGTGTGGGGGATATTTTCCTGGCACTCTTTGGGCCCATTAGTACCAATTGAGAATCGTGTCAATGCCAAAGCGTACTTTATTATTGTTGCCAATGCTTTATGACCACAGCGTACCTATCTTCTGATGGCTATTTCCAGCAGAATAACACGCCATGTCACAAAGCGCAAATCATCTCAAACTGATTTCTTGAACATGACAATGAGTTCACTGTACTCAAATGGCCTCCACAGTCACCAAATCACAATGCAATAGAGCACCTTTGGGATGTGGTGGAACGGGAGATTCACATGATGGATGTGCAGCCAACAAATCCGCAGCAACTACGTGATGCTATTATGTCAATATGGACCAAAATCTCTCAGGAATATTTCCAGTACCTTGTTGAATCTTTGCCTGAAGTATTAAGGCAGTTCTAAAGGTAAAAGTGAGTCCAACCCTGTACCAGTAAGATGTACCTAATAAAGTGGCCAGTGAGTGTATATACACCTAAAATAAACTATTTTATCATTTTCCGGTACAGTAATTGCATAATTAAAATAATTCAATAAAATCCATTGTTATTATAGTTACAAATGGTACAATTACCTAATCCAGAATGCTTTTAAAATTATAGTATAGTCACAGGCCTCAAAATCACATCTAAATGATAAACTATAATATAGACTCAACGCTGCATATCTTATGATGTGAGTATTGTGAATGATCACATTGCGATATTGATGCTGAAACGAAATATTGTGCAGCCAGTAAGCCAAAATACAGTACAATATCAGCCTTTGACAACAATTAGAGATATGCAAAGTGTTTCTCAAGACTGTGTTATGTGCAGAGAGCAGCTAAAGTTGTATGAATGGCTTTCGACACCTTCAAATCTCATTTTGAAAAATGTCATGTTTGAGAGTCTTTCCGGTGTGTTCTGGTTTGATCGCTGAGCTCAAGTCTGACAGAATGCAAGACAACTGTGAAGTTGTTGCCAAACAAACTCATAGAGACTGAAAAAAACCAACAAGCAAAATCCCACACCTGCTGCTTCAAAACATGAGCCGGTTGTGATCTTTACCACAGCATTTAACCCAAATCTGAACAATAACCCCTAAAAATTCACCTCTAAAAATTGACTTCCACCCTTTTCCATTAAGTGCAAAGTTTTTTTGTGTTCAATTTAAAGCAGATGCTCTCGACTATGCTAAACAGTATATCAGTATAGATGGCTGATTGTAAGCTAGTGGAAAAGATGGCTTCTCAGGATAGAGTGCAGGAAATCCAGCATCAATTACATCCTCAAATTACACAGCGGGACAGAGTGCATGCAAATACCTCTGCCTGCCAAACCACCCATCTAATGAGAGCCTAAATCATGGACCGCTGCACACTTTCATGCAGCCCCCACCCATCAAGTGGCATCAGTGAGGACTGTATGACTCCAGGTGCATGTGCCATTCACATAATGAAGTTATCTCTTCTCATCACCCCTGATGGCACCGTGCTTCAAGTGACCACATGCTTCTGTTGCCAGAGGAGTGGAATCGGGTCTCTTAAGAGTTCACTTGGATTTCTGTTATCTGCCATCAATATTGTAACTTAAGCTTAACTTTTTGTAGAGTATAAAAATTGGATATTCATTTTGAAGGTGTTCACACTTGGCAGATATGGGCCCTTTGCACAAGATAGTGATGATGTGTTTAACAATCACCAGCATCTTAAATCATTTAAAAATGTTTAATATTTAATGTTTTTGAAAAGATATGTTCATTTATAAGGCTAAACTTTGTTTTATGTCATTTTTGCATCAAACTACAAATCTAAAATGTAATTGCCGCTTATATGAGGTCTTTCTTATGGTGTGTTCACACCAGATGCGGATGAAGCATAAAGCACAAGTGATTTATATGTTACATCAATGCAAAGATGTAAATAGACATGCTGTGGTGAGTTCACGCAAATGACACTGTGTAAGTTGATCATCTTGCATGTTTGACGAGTTGGAAAATCTGAACTTAAGCAGACATTCGCATCCCGTAAACCAATCAGAGGCTTTTTCTTATTGGATTGTGATTATGACATAATGCCTATTGTTGGTGTCCTGAAGAGAAATTTTCTCACCGACACTGGACAACAGCTCTTCAAACTGGGCTCGGCTCAGCCTGAAGCACTGCTGAAAGCTTCCATCATCTAGGTATAGTTTCTGGAGGAGTTGATGAACTCACAGAGCTGGGTGCACCTCTGAAAGAATCTAGTGCACTCAGACACGGTGCTGAACAAATCTGTGCTGTTTTTGAGCATTCCTAAAACATACAAAGGACAGCTACTCTCTCAATAAAATCCATAGCAATTTAGCAACAAAGCTGGAGTTACTGGGCAGACAGAAGCCCTGGCCATGATGTGAATCCGCGACTACTGTGAAGGGAATTTGTTGCCAAATTGAAGCGAATTTGATGTGGGAATGAAGCGCGCAAACTCAAAATATTTGAGCATCAATTTAAATGTGAATAACCAACATAGTCTCGAATTTGTAACTTTTCTATTTAGTGGCTAATTCGTATGAAGTTGTACATTCTAATTCGTACAATTTAGTATGATTTGTTCATCACCCAATGACGGTTAGGGGTGGAGTTCAGTGCTTTTTAAAATCTTACATTTTTGTTCGACTGAAATCGTGCGAATTCGTACGAAATTAGCCTCTAAACTGACAAAGCGTAAAATACTTGCGTTTCCTTGTGAGATCAGGCTGGAATAACGCAATTTATTTGTGCATGCCATGTTTGGTGTGAACACAGCATCTTGCAGCTTCTATGAGCTGGACAGTAAATTTGACTTTAGCCCCTTTCACACAGTGATACCAGTAAATATCTGTACATTTACTGGAACTACTTTACCAGTATATTTAAAAAAGCGCTGTTCACACAGGCAAGAACATTCTGGAATTTTCCCAGAAAAGACCATTCACACATCCATTCCAAAATACCATAAAGTCTGACATCAATAACCAGAAATTACTTCTAAACGGCTGCAATTATATTTGTAAACATAGAAGGGGTCAGACTTTTGTTGATGGTTTCACTTTTATTTTAAGCTTAAGCATTCATGGAGCTACTTTGTCCCAGAGACATCCAAAGGCAGAAGCGCTAACCGTGGCTAAATGTTTACACATTTGACTACATTACAAATTCCGTGGATGAATTAGTATTGTGAACAACTTCAACGAAAACATAAGGAGAAACCCTTTCGCATGTCGGGATGTACATAATATATGTGTGTGTGCTGGTGCTCACCGAAGCACTCATTCACTACATGTGCACGCACGTCAATCAGTTGAAGCAGAGCTTGAAGGTAAACAAACAGCGCTTTATCATAAACCTTTTATCGCAATTTTTTTTACAGTTGGAATTAATAATGAACATAAAAACATTATCTGACTAACATTAAGCAGCTCAATGTGTCTTGAAAAATATTCAAAGGCTTTTATTTAAAAGCACAGATATGAATGCGTCTGAATGTTCTGATTGGCTGCAATAGACATCTCACATCACCGCGTTCTAATCGTGAACTGCCAGCTCTTTCTGGCAGTTTTCCTTCTGCATTCATATTTGTAGCATTCCGGCAAATAACTGGTAATGTTACAACTTCTATTTCCTGAAAATTGTCGGAACGATTTTACCAGTATTTTCAAAAAGGGCCTTTTCACACATGATCCCTTTCCAGAAAATTGCTGGTAATTTTCCAAAAAGGTCTGTATGTGTGAAAGGGGCTGTTGTTTTCTATTTTGTGTTCTGTTTTAGTCTCACACAATTTTTCCTTTTTTTTTCGAAATCCTGTTAGCAATGTTGTGAAGTTTTTATTCTGTTATTTCAGCAAATAGGAAACGAAGGAAAAAATAATGATTAAAAAAAAATAATAATATATATATATATATATATATATATATATATATATATATATATATATATATATATATATATATATATATATATATATATATATATATATTGCAGTACTCTCCCATTCACAGCTCTCTAAGTTTGCTCAACTATGATGTCTTCCACTGCTGAGAAACCTGAAAAAATTAAAAGGGTCTATTGCTCTGTTTGTGCAGTTCTGTTTAATAATAGTGAATGCAATTAAACCTTGATGTACACCAAACACGTGGACCGAGACAGCTAACAAAGCTTTAGCTAGTTTCCAGATATCCTCTGATGCAGTTAAACTGAAATAAATGGACCAATTTCTTTCCATTTCTCAAATGCTGAAAAGTTGTATGCAGCTTTTATATACTGTATAACATGCTTTGTTTCAATGGCTGTGCTACACATGGAATATTAGCAAAGCTCCTTTAAGGCAAGTCATTTCACTCAGCAGCCATCTTTGAAATGTTCCTCAGATGTGCGCTTTGCACCTTTTTTTATCTCTTTGAATGGCAAAACATATTTTTGTCCCCAAACTGTTTGCCAGGCTCATGATTAAATTTGATATTTAGAATAATGCATTCATTCATTTTCTTGTCGGCTTAGTCCTTTTATTAATCCGGGGTCGCCACAGCGGAATGAACCACCCACTTATCCAGCAAGTTTTTAAGCAGCGGATGCCCTTCCAGCCGCAACCCATCTCTGGGAAACATCCACACACACATTCACACACACACACTCATACACTACGGACAATTTAGCTTACCCAATTCACCTGTACCGCATGTCTTTGGGAAACCAGAGCACCCGGAGGAAACCCACGCGAACGCAGGGAGAACATGCAAACTCCACACAGAAATGCCAACTGAGCCGAGGATCGAACCAGCGACCTTCTTGCTGTAAGGCGACAGCAATACTGCGCCACTGCTTCGTCCATATTTAGAATCACCAATGAAAACTAACAGTGACAGTCTTGTAAATTTTGTTACACTGAAAAAAAAATGTTGCATGCAGAACTGTTGCAAACTATTTATTTGTGTTGAATTTAAACAAACAAATTAAATTTAATAATGTTCAACATAATTTGTTTGTTTAAATTCAGCCCAAATAAAATGTTTACAACCACTTAAGGTAAAAAAAAAAAATTGAGTAAATCCAAGAAATCATCTTTGAATAATTTTTTTTCAGTGTAGTAAATGTTCGAATCATGACAACAAACCTGAAGTAATGTCTTATTTCTGATGGCAGATCTTCTGCCTGGAATACAGCAGCCACTTTATTTATAAATTTGTAGACGTTGGTGTTTCCATGTTATTGCTGTCATGTGTTTTGTATTTGAACAGTGGAAGCAGGAACTCACAAAAGGTGATGAGTTGAAAGTCAGATGGGAAAGATTGGACCTCGTGTTTGTTTAATACAGGTGGAATTAAAATAGCATAGAACTTTGTAGAGATTTCAAGCTTATGTATATATGTTTCTCATTTATGGGAGTCAATTATTCACTGATATTCAGCCCCCCCACCACCTCACGCTGCTTGCTGACCCAAGGGGCTTCATAACCCTGAAGCTGCAGAAACAGTCATAAAGCAATCAATGAAACTAGAAGGTGCGGCTATACTGACCTTTGCATTTTCCCCCATTCATAACTATATGAATGACACATTAGGCTTAATCCCTTATTATTTCTAATTGCAATTGGCTGTCAGTTGCCATCCTATGACACTATCTTTTAATAAACATTTTTTTTTAACCGTTTGTTTATTTACCCTTTCAAATATCATTACAGGATCTCTGGTGATGTTTGCTACTGAAAAGCTTAAAGTTGGCTTTATGAACTTTTTTTTGTAATAGTTTGAATCTATCTGTTATCTGGTTTGGTCTAATAAATTATGGCACACATATTGGTAACCAGCTGCCAGTGTACTTTTTCTGTTATGGTTGTTTGGATTTGGGTTTGTTTCTATACAATTTAGGTCTTGTAAAATACAGTGGTCCCTCGGTATTTGTGGGAGTTACATTCTAAAAATAACCCACAATAGGCGAAATCTGCAAAGTAGTCAGCTTTATTTTTTACAACTATTATAGATGGTTTAAGGTAGTAAAACCCCTCACTACACACTTTTCTCAGACTGGTATTCACATTTTCACACTTTTCTCTCTTGTTTAAACACTCTAAAAGTTTAAACCTTTGCAGAAAAATAAATCCAGTAGTTGTTGTCCGTTGTCAGGCGCAAACATTCATCGCTGTCCTAACAAAAGGAGAACAGTTTCAATGCTTTTTGCATCCTTTTTGGAACTCACACTGCTAGCGATTGAAGATTTATGCTAATTTGGATGCAGAACATGATTGTTTCAAGCTACTGAAAGTGTCCACAAATGTCACTTTGTTAAGTTGTTGAGTTAAATGTTATTTTCAAAAGTTGTCTGAAAGCATATATGAATGGAAAACTCCAGTGTACCATGAGATATGGACAATTGTTCATTGCACACAACCTACAAAAATAATAATTAATTGCATTTTTTTCATTACAAAGAAAGCATTTTGCCTTCCTTTTTAAAGGTAACAACCCTATTTATTTGTCGTTCTAACTATGCACTACTTACTTGCTTTTAGAAATGTTTTCCTCACCGTTTGAATCCCTCTCAGAGCAGACCCACGACCCACTAGTTGAAAGCCAAATCAAAACACGCCGCCACCAGAGAAGTTCTGATATCAGTTGGTTGTTTTTAATGTTGCTCTACCCACCACCCCTTTCAACCCTCCAGAGTCATGGCAGAAAGACAAAATTCTGCAGAAATAGAGCAACCGTAGATGGAATATTTTTCAATCTGAACGTGGCAGATGGTCCTGCAGTGAAAGGGGCTCGACGCTGTTCTCCAAACAGCCTGCAGACAGAAGGCAGAGCGTAACTACCTAAACCGAGGCAGTTAAAGTCGACACGTTTAACTCCTGACCTCACAGTGAGCATTTTCACTTGATTGGACGACAACACACCATCATTTCTCCAGGCTGCATGTTTTTTTTCCCTTACAGACCCAGACCTTTGATTCTCAGTGTGTTGTCAAGATTAGGTACAAGACACTGAATTCTTCTTACTAAAGGTTGTTGCTTTGTATTTTACTGGTCTGTTTTTTCTCTAAATAATATATAACTAATGTAAATAGGAGAGATCCATCATGTTCGCTAATACTGCAAGAAGCTGGCCTGTATTTATACATTGATTGTGAGAATTTGTCATTGTATTCTGTATGGTTTATTTGTAATGTAAATTACAGTGTGGCTGAAGTCTGCAGCTTTAATTGTACATTTTAACCGCACACAACACATGCAGGTTTGTATTAACCAATGCAATGGAGAATTATTTGCAATTTTAAGAATACAATCATACTGCAAATGTTGACTAATGTGTTTATAAGCTATACTATATAATATTATACTATACAATGATATGCTATGCTATGCTATATTATACATTGTAAAACCCAACAGTCAACTTCATCAAATGAAATGAGTGTAGTTAATTCAAAATTTACTAAAAGTTAATTCTACTAACTTGAAAAGAGTTTTAAACTCAGTGTTGAATGTGATGAGTTAATTAAATACCTCATTGATTCAACTTAAATTGAGTAAGTTCATAGTACTCGTATAGATTAGTTTAACTCAAATGGTTTGTAGCAATCGGTTTACTCAACTGGTTTGAGCTGCCTTAACTTTTTGGTTTTACACTACTCAGTTGGTTTGAGTCCTCTTCATTTATTGGATTTTGCTGAGCTTAAATTGCTTCATTTACTCAAAAGGATTAAGTTCAAAGTACTCATTAGGATTACTTTGTGAACTTAATGGTCTGTTGCAATCGATTTCCTTAAATGGTTTGAGTTACCTTAACTTATTGGGTTTACATTGTGCTTGTATATACTGTATATTGGTTTTGGTGGTTTACAAGGATAGAAATTTGTATAATGGCACTGGTATGACCTAGGAATTACAACATAATTTTTTAAAAATATCAACAATTTAATAGAGATTGATATGTCGGTTTATTGTAAAAGTATAGTAATAAATGCATATAGTATGACAAATTAGAAAATACGAAGTATAAGACCAATTTCTAAGAATTTGAATGCTAATGCTCAATCTCAATTCTAGCCCTTAGCCCTTTTCCTTAGGCCTACCTTTCATTTTGCATGTTCACATGAATGGGTGAGGTGTCCCAGCTCTCTTTAGCTTGAAGGCATGGAGCTAAGAAGAGCCCTTAAAATGGAGATTTGTCAGGAATTTTTATTATTATTATTTTTTTTTTTTTTTGCATAATCTAATTAACACATTGAATTTACAGCTACAATGTACAGTATGTGTCTGTGGGGGTAAGTTTATATTTATGCAAAGTGTATATGTTTGTAAAATTGTGTTAATCCAAGCAGCAAAAAGCAAAATCAATATTCTAGTGGAGTAAGAGCATTTTGTCTTGAATAAATGGATCATCTTTAAGTTTATCTACATGGTTAATGTGAAAACAAGACAAGAATTCACTTTGTTTTTTTTTTGTTTTTTTTTTGTAGTTTGCCCTCTTATCTCAATTCAAAACACACAGGACTGAGAAAAGGCAACAAATTCCGCTTAAAATGTAGATCATGTACTGCTGAAACTTAATGTACAATACATCAAAGAGGTCCTACTTTTCATATCTTTATGTCCTGTTCTAAACCAGGGCGCATGGGATAATCTGATCTTAAATTTGTCTCTGAGAATTTTCATGAAACTATAATCCAACATGACATTACGTATACTGTCTCTACGTTAAAAAAAAAAGTACTTGCGATAAAAGTCCTTATCGCAATTGTCCATAATGGGAGTTCACAGGTGCCATGGCTCTGTCATCCTCCAAAACCGGACACACTAAGAAACACTTTTAAACCTCTGTCACAAATTCAGTCTTCTCCAAGCTGACATCTCATTCCTTTAGGGACGCTAAAAGGCACTTTAGCAGGACTGCTGAACTGTAAAGGAATATAAATGAATGTACGGCTGAATTCTGCAGCGCTCTGCAGTCAAACTCGACTCATGTTTACTAAGAGCGATACATTATTAATATGCTTTTTGGGTCCTGCAGGAGCTTATTTAATTTCTCGGAGGAGTCCCGGGCTATTAGATAGTAATGCAGGTAATGCTGGTCGACAGCGGCGCATTTATTAAAGATAAGTCAGTTTGATTGCTCCTTCATTGCAATGTGCACTGATAAGATTCACAAATAGAATACGATGCATTGATCATAAGTGTGCATGGCTCATTACTATTGGCTGAGATGAGCCGCCCAAACAATAGCCTTGTTGACTGTTTTAGTGGGATCTTTGCTAAAAACGTTGACCGGTACTGCTTCAGCATGTTTAGATGTCTGTTGTTTTCAAAGATGTATTACAGTTTAAAGCTGTTGGTGTTTGGAATTGTTATAGAAATACACAAATTGATAGAATTACATACAATAGTGAGATGCTTGCATTTTTTAAAAATCATGTTTTCAATTATTTCAAGTGCTTATATATAGATAGATACAGACAGACAGAAAGATTTAAAGAGTTAAAGTCAAAATGATTTCCCAAAAAATTAAACCCATTTTTAAGCACTAATTTTAATAGCTAATTTCTAACAGCTAATGTATTTTACAGTGGGAAAAATAAGTCTTGAACATGTTTTTTTTATTTATTTATTTTTTTCCTTCTGGGAATAATATTTCTAAGGGAGCTGTTGACATGGAATTTAACCAGATTTTGGTAAAAATCCAATCGATGTAAACATAACAAACATATTTAATATTTTATATAAAATCCTTTTTTTGTGATGGCAGCTTAAAGACGCCTCTCATAGAATGAGAGTTTTTCACAAACCTCAACTGAATAGAAATCGTAATGGTTCTGTGAGTCTTGTCTAATCTTACATTTCTATTTTCTATTGGATTCGAGTCAGGTGTTTGGCTGGGCCATTCTCCAGCTCGATTTTCTTTCGCTGAAAGCAATTCAGAGTTTCCTTTGCTGAGTTTGGATCATTGTCTTGCTGAAATGTCCACCCTGGTTTCATCATCATCATCATCCTGCTATTGAAGATGTTGGACAGAAGCAGCAAATATTAAGTTACAATGATGAAGGGCAAAGGGTTGCTGAAGAACTACTCAGATTTTAGCTGCTGTCTGGGCTTTTACAGCCTTTCTACACATCCCTTTCTGCATGTGTTTAATACTTTTTATCTGCATCATTTCATTTTATTATGCACAACTTGATTTGTAAACTAATTAGTTTGCAATATATGGATTTCTTTGCTTTTTACCAAAATTCTGGTCAAATTTCAAGTCAACAGCACCTTTAAAAATGGGTTTTCTGAGGAATATGGTGACGTGTTCACTACTTATTTTCCCCGCTTTATCTTTGCCATAATGACAGCGCATATTTTCCTAGTTATTTTGAAAGGTGTGTTATTGGATAACAACATAAATTGTAAATAAATGCAGAAAAATTATAACAATGATAATAATAATGGGGCTAATAACATTGACCCTAAAAAAAAAAAAAAATGTTTTATTCAATGCAAACTAAAAGAAATGACACTTTGTCCAGAACAAATACTGTTAAAAGGTCCTTTTTCCATTAAGTATCACTTTAAAATATATAAATAAAATAAAAAATTAAATATGGCTCAAAATCCTCTGAAATGTATTCTATATAAAAATCACCTATCAAGAGCATTAGCTAACAATTTTCAATAAATATATTTATTTTATATATTCATGTATTTTTGTTTATAGTAAGTTTTTATTACATTACAGCTTTTATGTTGTATTACGAGTTAAACACGAGTTAAACAGTGGCTGAAGCCTGTCGCTGAAGACAACCACTTAATTTATTCTTTTAAGCTTAATTTCTTCCAAGTTTATCTGAGTTCAATGTAGCACAAACCGGCTAACAGATTGATTTAACTACAACTCATCACCTTGGAATTATAAGGTTCTAACTGTGTTCTGAATGATTTTGAGATATTGAGCTTCAAATTTTTTTGCACTCCATAGCAAACAGTATGTGTGTAACATTTCTTTTTTAAATAAAAATTCTTAAAATGTAAATAACTTATAAAAAAAACATCCCATAATGTAAATAAGTTGTCATTTAATAAGTATATGTAAATAACTCAATTTTGACAAAAATGTCAGATAGAACTTAATAATTCTAATGTGACAAACTGTTTATTAACAACTGTTTATTAAGGTAAAGGTTTGATACTGATTAGAGCTTGAAGAGGTCTTAAAATATTCTCAGAAGGTCTTCAAAAAGTCCTAAAAATGTTTTGGAATTATCTTTAGGATTCCTGCATATACCCTGTAATACAATTATTTTTATTTACATTTATTTCAATAGTAAAGTTAATTTCCAGACTTAACAATTGTTCAGACTTAAATTTAGTGTCATTTTAATTTTAATATTTAGTGCTTAATGGTTTCCAAAGCAGCATTTTAAAATTCCATGGAATTATTTAATCTTATATTCATTAATTTTCCCACAGCTTAGTCTCTGTTTCAGAGTTGGCCACTGTGGAATGAACTGGCAACTATTCCAGCAACTGTCCAGACTTGCAAACTTCATGCAAATATTCCAGCTGGCCCTGACGGGACTCGAACCAGTGCCTTTCTTGCTGTGAGGTGACAGTGCTAACCACTGAGTCACCGTGCTCCACATATTTAATCTAATATTAATGTTTTATTCATCTCAGATGCAGTTAATATGAAAAATAGCATTTTATTTCAAAAATACAAGCCCCAGTTCACAGAAATATACCAAAACATCTCATTATAAATCATTAATCACTATATGGCTTATTCAGCACTAAATCACTCATGTTGAAGAGCCACAGTAATTTAATTCTCCCTCCAGATTAAATTATTATGCTGCTTGTTTCCCAACACCGCAGTAATTTAATCTATAGTCAGCTTCCTAATCCATCAATATTCTGTGTGCACAAGAGTTTTTGCAATTGTCTGGATGTCTGGTCTGGTTTATTAAATGTAAGCGCTGGAAAGAGTGCTGACGGTCTCCTCCTGCACTGGTCAGTGTGTGAAGTGTGTGAGTCCTGCATCAGTAATCACAGCTCCGCCAATCAGCCCTAATTGAGGCATTCTTCAGGAAATAATCCTGATTTTTGCATTTCATTTTTCTTTCTCAGGATACGTAATTTGTTACCTCTAATAATTCTAATTGGAACAAAATCAGAAACGTAATCAGGCTGGAATGGATGATGACATGCAGCTGTGTTTGTGTGGTGGGTCGATCTCAGATTCTGTGCACAGAGACGATATTGACTTACGGAAAAACAAATGTACTGTGGATAATACTGTTAAACCGTCTTATGGGAGATTGTGTGTACTCGTGTGTGCAGGTATGCTGAAATTCTGTTTGGTTCAATTTATTTATATAGCGCTGTTCCCAATACAAATTGTTCCAAAGCAGCTTTATGAAGTGGGGTGGTGCTCAAGCCCCAGTGCTCTGGCAACGACAAAAAAAGAAGAAGGAAAAAAAGTACAGTCATTTTTTTATATATAAAATAGGGTGAGGTAAAAACCTTGGGAAGAACCAAGATGTAATTGCCAATAAGCCTACCCTTCAGTAGCATTAGTGCTGTATCCTTGAACATGACATACAGTACTGTCCAGCCGGAAATTATGGGGCATTTTCCAATTAAGGCTAAGAGAAGAGTTAGAGGATGAGGCTTCACTGCAGATGCTGAATGCTGGAGATATAGCTTATTTTCTGCCTGTCTGTATGCTTTTCTTTCTTTCCATCATCTTTTTTATGTCTGTCCATCAATCTGCCTGTTCATCCATTCGTATTTCTATCCCTCTGTCTGTCCCTCCATTCATCAATCCTGTTTTTTTTCCTATTCATTTCTATTCATCTTTTTGCAGGCAGTTGTCTGTCTATTCACCTCTCTTTCTGTTTGTCTGTCCATCCTTCTATCCATCTTCTTCTTTCTGTTGATCTGTCCATGAATTCAACTATATTTTTGTTATATCTGTTGGATCCATCTGTCTTTGTAACACTCTATATATCCATCCACTTGTCAATCAATACATTTTATTTGTCTTTCCATCCATTCGTCCATTCATCCGTTTGTCTATCCATCCATCCGTCCGTCCGTCCGTCCGTCCGTCCGTCTGTCCATTTGTCTGTCTATTCATCCGTCTGTCCATCCGTTCGTTTATCTATCCACTTCTCTTTCCATTTGGCCATCCATCCACTTCCCTTTGTCTGTCCATCAATTCAACCGTATATTTGTCATCCATCCATCTATCCATCCATCCATCCATCCATCCATCCATCCATCTATATATCCGTTTTTTCTGTGCATCCATCCATTCATCCATCCATCTATCCATTTGTCTGTCTGTCCATCTGTCTATCCATCCGTCCCTCCATCTGTCCATCCATTCGTCCACTTTTCTTTCTGTTTGTCTGTCTATCCATCCACTTCTCTTTTTGTTTGTATGTCCATCAAATCAACTGCATTTTCATCCATCTGTCCATGTATCTGTATGTGTCTAAGCATCCTTCTATTCTGTCCGTCTGTCCATGCATCTGTCCATCCATCCACTTCTCTTTCTGTTTGTCTGACCATCAATTCAACCATATTTTTGTTATCCATCCGTCCATCCATCCATCCATCCATCCATCCATCCATCCATCCATCTATCCATCCATCCATCTATCCATTCATCCATTCGTTTTTTCTGTGCATCTATTCATCCATCCATTTGTCTGTTTACCATATATCCGTCCATCTATCTATTTATCCATCTGTCTCTCCGTCCATACATCTATCCATTTGTCCCATTCGAATGATCTGTAGTCTTTAACTGAAGAAGGGATAGGATGAGTTCCTGCATTCTTTTATTTTATTCTTTATTTCAATCATATTACTCTCTTCTCTTATCTCAGGGTCTTCAAACCTGCAAACTTTCAAACTAAATTATAAGACAAAAAATATGTAAACATAAACTAAGCTATTTATGACATTTTATTTCATTTTTTTCTAATTTCAATTGAATTTCTTCACATCCTTCAGTCTGTTGTCATAATTTGTTTAACCCAGTTCAAAATCATTTAAATCCAGGTGTTCAACTGAATCAACAAGTTTGAAAAGTGTTCTCAAATTAGTTCCTAAACACACAGCAAAACTCCACCAGCAAACCTCATAAAACCATGTGCCTCTTTCTTCACCTGCTCGAATTTCCTTGAGAATAGCTGAAAGTCAGAAGCAAAATGAAGTGGTAAAGGTAGAGGTTCATACAAGGGCAGAACGAGAATGGAGGCAGGTGGTTCTAATCTCTGGTTGGATTAAATTCACACCCAGATGGTCATGGCTGATAACATCAAAGTAGTTCTTCCTCATGAAGATAATGTCAGGCTGGAGACAGGTGAGAATATGAGAACCTCCGAGTCGTTCATCTAGCTGTCGGTGCTTTGTGGGATCGCTTGTAGAGTTGAAGCAGGTTCATCACAGAGAACTGTTCTATAATTGAGTCTGAACTCACACCTACATGTCAATTCATTGCCTTGGTGTAATTAAATAGTACTTCACAATGGAAAACGGGGCTTCTATTGTGGTCAGAAGCAAGCTGTTATTAGACAAACTATGAGTTTAAAGAAAGTCAAATTCTAGCTCATTATATTGGCTTTACTGTTGTAGAAGCCAATTCATTTTTAGAGTGAATCTGTTATTCTAGTACAATGAGAAATTGCATTAAAATGATTAGGGTATGTTAGGTTCATTAATTGTTATTGATCACTACAATGGTGACTTCAAAGGAAATGACAGCGCCAAAACAATGGAGCTAATGACTCCGCTGATTCTAAATTACAATTATTTACACGTCCCCATCATTATCAATGCAACATCGAGGTTCTAAATTCAATCAGATTGTATTGAGTGAAAATGATGATGCATATAATTAAGAAAGATACTTCAAAAGGCAATTTATTTATCAAACTCAAACCCTGTTTCTTTTGCAGCATTTTTATGTTTGAAAACTTTTTTTGTAACTAAAGTTAGCTCAACTGCATAATCATTTTAACATTTTGACATTAGAATATGTTTAGATAAGTTTTGACAATGCAGTTACTCTTCTGAAATGTACCTTCAAGGCCTGTTCTGTTTACTTAATTATTATGAGTAAAAATGACATTTTTATAACATACAGCTTAGTTTTATTACATTAAGTTTCCTCAAAATGTAACTATTTTGCCATTGAAATTTGACTGAATATCCCTTTGTGTTTTGAATGTGGTTTAGTTTTTTTTATTAGGTTGAACACTGATGCAATTTAAGGTCAGAAAGTCTTTTGGTGCATGTTCATGACGACCATTACAAAAATTATGAGAATGATGTTACATCTAAAAATACAACACTGTATTCTGCAGTGTGTCATAATAACATCAATAAATTATGCAAAATTACATACAATAATTATTTTAGCAACTATTTTGAAATAAAATACTAAGAATAAAATGTAAATTATCTGAAATAAAATGTTAACTGAAATGAAATTAAATAAATAAAAAATATATTTTTAAAAAGCACATTTTAGATGAACAGCAGTACAATGTTTAACTTAATGTTATAAAATTTTATAAAATAAAAATGTTTGTCATGTTAAGAGAGGGTAATAAAATTGCAATCGAGCAACAACATTATAACTTAACATTTTTTCACTAAACATTTTTTTAAATAAAAATGCAATATATATACCCCAACCATCATTGGGTAATGAGCAAATCGTACTAAACTGTATTAGATCATACAAATTCATACGAATTAGCCAATAAATCAAAAAGTTACTAAATGCCGTGAGATTGCGTTTGTATAGCCCTGAGTTACTTTTGGGTTGGCCATCTGTTTGTTTCTAATGCTTTTTCTCTTAATCTTACTGCAGACTGGTTAAGTAAAAAGAAAGAAAGAAGAAATGCTTGCATGTGTTTAGTGTTTTTCCTTATCACAAACACAACAGTAAACTGGTAGTGTTTGTCCTGCTTTGGCATGTTTGGGGTTATTATTGTGATATCCCGATTGCAACACAGAAATACTGGGAAATCTCTGTAGACTGATGACATTTCATGCCATTCAGCCTTCTAATCTTAAAATGTCAGCAAAATCACCTGTTTTGTCATCACTTTAGACATCATGCTAGAGAATCAATCAAATACTAGCTCTAAAGTGACGCGTGAAGTAGTAGCAGTCTCTGCTGTTCTGATGTCAGCTGCAGATGTGAATGAATGGCGGAAGAAAGTAGTTCCTTATACAAAAGGGTTTTGAGGCTCTCCGTATTTGATTTTCTTTTTTATACACATGATTATGCTGTCGAGCTGTTGTATAAATGCAATATCACACTCGTAGCAGTCATGTGGTCATAATTTCATAACTGTAACGAGGCAATTCAATTAAAACTTAGTGATAAAACAGCTGTCATAACAGTATGTATCATTATGTGGCTTATTTTGGATTTGTGGAAGCTGTAGAAATTCAAAATGTAAGTGTGTGTGTGTGTTTGTATATATATATGTATATTTATATATATATATATATATATATATATATATATATATATATATATATATATATATATATATATATATATATATATATATATATATATATATACATATTAGAGCTGGACAATATATCGTTTCTGCATAGATATTGAAAAGAGTACTTCTCATATTATCTTAATAGAATATTCTAGAATGTTTCATACTAAGTACTTTCAATGTGGAATAACACTGACACAAGTTAAATGTAACAAAATACACTGTATTAAGTAAAAGTTCAAAAAGTCATTTTATTAATTTTTTTACAGTAATTTCTAATATTTTTTATTTTTCTGGAGAAAGTTTTGTTTCTATTAAGTTGGATGGAAAAACAAAAACAAAACAACTACTAATATTTAAACTAAACAAAGATCTATATTATTAGCCAACTTTAAGATTTTTATTTATTTTTTGCTACTGGTGTTCAGTGACTTGCCTAGTTAACTTAACCTAGTATTAAACCTTTAAATTGTACATTATGTTGTATACTAGTATTTTATAAATAGCTAAATTTTTGCTAAATGTTATATCCTTTCATCATAGAAAAGACAATTATGGTAAAAAATATGATGGAAAATATTTTTATAATAATAACAATTTCAGGAGAGAGCTAAAAATTTTATCAACACTTGGAAAAGTATTTAAAAAATAATAAGAATTTTAGATGGGAGCAAAAAAAAAAAAATGTCTTTAGTTGTATGTAAGAAGCAATTACCCAATCTATTACAATAATATCTTGCGAATTCTTCAGAGCTATATAATGAAATAGATTTTCAGAAATGTGCACTTTTCCATCATTTCGCTAACAACTACATGGCAAAAGCATTGTCATGTTTGTTAAATCCACATCAGTTTGGCATTCCCGTAGTTGTAATAATTCTGTATTTGCAGTCGCCGCCATCAATAGCCTTCACTCCCATTAGGATTGAACGGTTTGCGCTCTCAATGTAATAAGTGCTTTCGACAACCTAATTAGAGGCGTTGATGAATGAAGCAGGCTTGTTTTTGGCAACCCTGCGCTGGTTTATGTGGAAGTCCGTTGGCAGAGGCGATGACAGCGGCGCATTACCTTTTTTTCGCTGCTTTCTCTCTCCAGCTTAACTTTCCATCTATCAGTGTACACCGAGCTCCGCTTTTATTGCAGGAGATATGGGACTGTTAATCATTCCCATATTCATTAAAAGCAGACACATAATCAATTGCGAGCAGCTTTGCCAAAAGACGCTGGTTCTCAGAGGAGAGGAGAGAGTCTGCAGGAAGGGGCTTGGAGATAATCAGAAGGACAAATCTTGACATACTGGGGTTTCCAGATGAATAACATGAGAATGATATACTGAGCTTGTAATTTGCCATTCGTATTCCTGACGGTGACCGTTTATCTTGCACTACACTGACATCTTCTGGCATGTGTTCTCCTTGTGTTTAAGAGCCTCTTGTCCGTCTTTGTGTTTGTGCAATTTGGGTTGATGACTTGGTTTAATGTGAGAGTTTGATTGTTTGCTATGTTGCTTATCTTGGATTTTGTGTTGGTGTAGTCGTCTTGTTAGTCAATTAGAATTGTTTTCTTTCATTTCTTTTCAATTGTTTATTGGCGTTAAATTGGTGTAAAATGTTATGTGTTGTGTCTGAATGGGGAAGTCAAAGGAGACTGGAAGTTTCAATCACAGGGTGAATTAAAAATGTGTGTTGCATTTTTAATCTCATAACTCAGATAATAAAAGTCAGAATTAAAAGCTATAGTCAGAATTGTGACACATAACCTCTAAAATGTGAAATTTAAGCTCAGTGGAAAATTTTGAAGGAAAAAAATCTGCCAATTTTTCCTCAGATTTAGAGGTTTTTAATCTAAAATTAAAAAAAAATAAAAGTATAGTTATGAAAAAAAAAAAAAAAAAAAAAAAAAAACAAGTGTTCAGCCACAGATAAACTTGTCTGTCTTTGTGTTTGTGCGAATTGGGATGATGGCTTGGTTTAATGCGCAAGTTTGATAGTTTCCTATTGTTTATTTGGATTTGTATTGCTTTATTCTTCTTGTTAGTCAACTAATATTGTTCCTTTCAAATGTTTATTTGCTAAAAAAAATATGTAGTATAGGTCTGAAGGATGAAGCAAATGAGACTGGAAGCCCATTTCTACACATGGTAAAAAAAAAAAAATGTTAAAAGGTAATTGCATTTTTTTAATCTCATGACTCAGATAATAAAAGTCAGAATTGAGCCCTATAAAGTCAAAATTGTGAGACATAAACTCCAAAATGCGAGATATAAGCTGAGGGGAAATAATAAACCCTAAAAATAAATTTTGAGGGAAAAGATTAATTGAATTTCCTACTCGATAACAACAAAACCTGACAATTTTTCCACTCAGAATTGGAGGTTTTTAATCTGAAAATTTTAAAATATAAATTATCATTCTGAAAAAAAATAATAATAATTGGGTTGATGGCTTGCTTTAATGTGCGAATTTGAAGGTTTCCTGTTGTGTTTATATTGGATTTGTATTGGTGTAATCTTGTTAGTCTATTAGAATAGTTTTCTTTTAATTCTTTATAAACGCCTATTGGTGTTTGCTAAAATGTTATGCGTTGTGTCTGAAGGGTGAGGCAAAGGAGATTGGAAGCCCATTTCCACTATATATTCCACTGATAATAAAAGTCAAAATTGAGAGCTATGAAGTTCAAAATTGTGAGACATAAACTTCAAAATGTGAGAGAAAATAATAAACCATAAAAAATATATATATATTTTGAAGAAAAAAAGTGGTTTAAATTTGCAACTACACAACAACACTACTTAACAGATTTCCTCTCAGAATTGGAGATTTTTTAATCAGAAATTTCAAAATATAAAAGTATAATTCCTAAAAAAACAAAAACAAAAACAAAAAACAAGTGTTGTTTAGTTACAGATAAATTTAAAGGAAACCTCTTGTCCATATTTGTGATTAAATTTTTTTGTGCTTGTGTTATTTGGGTTGATGGCTTGGATTATCTTGGCTTTATATTAGTGTAGTCTTCTTGTTAGTCGATTAAAATAATTTTCTTGCATTTATTTTCAAATGTTTATTGGCGTTTGCTGAAGAAATTATGTGCTAGGTCTGAAGGCAAAGATGACAAGCCCGTTTCCATTACAGAGTTAAAAAAGTAAAAAGGTTATTGCAGTTTTTTTTTTATTTTTAATCTCATAGCTCGAATAATAAAAGTCAGAATTAAGAGCTAAAATGTTATAATTGTGACACATAACCTCCAAAATGCGAGATATAAGCTGAGGGGAAATAATTAACGATGAAATATATATTTGAAGGACATAGAAGAATAGAATTTGCAAATAAACAAAAGCAAAATCTGACAATTTTTCCTCTCAGAATTGAAGTTTATTTTTTTTTAATCTCATAATTACATTATATCATAACTTTGAGATTTTTTTTACAATCTCAAAGTCAGATTTATGAGACAAACTATACAATGTAAGATAAAAGCTGAGGGGAAATAATTAACCGTCTTTTTTTTTTTTTTTTTTTAATGGTATAAAAGCTGAGCATACAGGACATAGCGTGGGACAGTGTAATTTAAGGCAGTGCTTCTTGTCCATATCTCAGTCAGGCAGTGAAGATAACTATGATCTAAAACAAACCTGATTTTAAACAGTGAGTTTATAATATCGTGACAGTTCACAGGAAGCTTCTGAGCTGGCTTATTCAAAACTAAGTCCCAGTGCAATACCCCATTGTGACAATTTCACTTACTGTACATTGTTTATAGTTAGGAGTTCATAGCGTTTTCTTATGAATCTGCCTTGGAAACCTGAAAATTTATATGAAGTTCTCACTATTTTCCTTGTGTTTGAGAGCCTCTCGTCTTTGTCTTTGTTGTGCGATTTGGGTTGATAGCTTGTTTTAATGGAAGAGTGAGAGTCTTTATATTGGAATTGTATGGCTTTAGTCTGCTTGTTAGTCAATTAGAAGATTGTGTATGCACCTAGTCCTTTCTGTGAATGAAAAAAAAAATAGATAGATAAAAGTGGATACTTTATTTTAATGGACCTTTTTAGATGTTCTGTTGATTATACTTTTCAGTTGCCTTTATATGCTAAGTACATCTCATATATAGTCTAAATATTAATATAATCAATGTGACAGTCAACAGATTGACTAAAAAGAAGGTTTGAGAGTAAAATAATAGGTCAACTTTTTTGATGGTCGGTTTGTTGAATTTAAGTTACATTGCATCTACATGCAAACTAATTCTTTTATTATTAGATTATAAGTAGACTGTTAGGTTGGGGTTTGGGTTAGTGTAAGTTGACACTTGCAAGGTTTCTTATAGTCAGTTAAATGTCTGTTGAAGGATCAGTATCGGCAGATATTAAGCAGACAGTCTACTAATACTCAAACAGACCATCAAAATAAAGTGTTACCAAATAATAAAAGTTTACTCTTAGCCATGCTCTTGTTTATGTCCTTTTTAAGTATAATATTTCATAATTTAATTGTTTGATTAGCTGACATGCAGTGGAATTAATCATCGGGTTATTAATCCTTTGTGTGTCAGTTTAAAAATAGAAAAAGTTGTTCAGGCGACAAAAATGTTTGTCAAGAATGTTCATAAAAAATAACATCTATTCCTTTTTTTCCCCCATTGATTGATATTTTATTCACATTTTACAGTAAGTTCCTCATTTTACGTATCTAAAATTCATTCACTTTCAGTATTTTAACTACTTAAATACCAGATTTCTTACATAAAGCCAGCTATTTTTGAGAAATATTGTATTTTCCATACATTAAATGTCTTGCTTTAAGAAATTAGTGTCAACAGTTTCAAAGTCTTAATTTTTGTATGGTAATAAGATAAGAGTTGTAAGAAAGTTACACTTTCCTTTTATTTTTTTTTTCATGGTAAAATCATGTCATTGTTAATAACAATAAAACATTTTAAACCTTCCCATGCTTAAACAAACAAACAAAAAAAATGAATAATAACATGCTTCATAGTGTATGCTTTATCATTAACAGATAATAAATAAATACATTATGCACAAGGGTTAAATATTATTTTGTTGCGTAATTGCATAATTTGCTGTTGTGCTGTGCTACATACCCGTTACATAACAGCTAATATATATATATATGCTTTTCTTGTAAGTGCAGCTCTGTATCAGCGCTAACATAACATATGTTAATGTATCTTCCAGAAGCCAAAACCATTTATGAAAGAGCCAAGGGGTGTAAACTGATCGGAGTAAATTGTATTTATTTTGTCTTCTAGGAAACATGTAATAATGTATGTAGCTTGTGAACAGCAGAACAAAATGAAAAACATATGATCTGTAAATAGAATAAGAAAAAATTACATATAATCTTCCACGCTAAAGTTTACACCCTTCCAGCTTTTGAATTCATTGTGTTGCCAATGCTGTCTTGTGGAGTAAACGTAAACATGTGAAATAGCTTTTTATGTACAGTTCTAAATAAATAAAATTAATTACATGACATTTGTATGAAGCCTCTTATCTTTAAATGGCAGTATTTTGCACATCATGCAGGGGGGTGTAAACTTTTAACTAGGACTGCAATTACGCTTTTGTCTGCCAGTGTGATTGATCTCATCCTCATTTTTATTTCAGCATACACTTTTCCTATCCCCTCCAAAGATTATTCGTTAAAAGCAGTTCAACAAATGTGGTAAAACTCAGTCTGCGCTTTGTTATAAAAGCTCATATTAAAGCAAAGCATCAGGTGACATTTATATTTAGACCTTCTGTCCTTGTTTTTTTTTTTTTTTATAGTCGGTGTGTTTCTCTGGCTAAAAGAGTAATATAGACGTGGCAGTGACTCAGCTTCAGGCTTTGCTTTGACCTTAACTGACACCTGCAGGCTGTGATGGAAGTCTCTTCTTTTGAAGTGTGTGTTTGTGTCAGGACTTGTGTGTCTTTCTCTCCCGATGACATTCAAATCTCATTAAATCTGAATTGTTTTCTTTAATTTCTTTTGAAATATTTCTGTTTATTTTCTGTTTGCTAAAAATGTGATGTGTTATGTCTGAAGGGTGAGGCGAAGGGGACCAGAAGCTCATTTCTGCCACAGGATTTAAAAATATATTTAGAAAAAAAGGGAATTGCATCTTTCTTTTCAGTCTCACATCTCAGAGAATAAAAGTCAGAGTTTAGAGTTATGAACTCAGAATTGTGAGTCAATCCATACCAAATGTGAGATATAAACTCAGAAAATAAGTCAGATTGCGAACTGCTAACTCGGTATGCATTAAAAATGCAATAATAATGTGCTTTGGTAAGCGGAAATAGCTTTGTGGTTAGTGCGTCGACACATGACATTGAGGTGTTCACGGTGACCTGAGTTCGATTCCCAGATCGAGGTCCTTTGCTGACCCTTCCTCTATTTTTTTCCCCATATTTTCCTGTCTCTAAATCTCCACTGTCATATCACAATAAAGGTGGAAACCCCTAAAACTAAATTCTATATAAAAAAAAAAATAATAAAAATAATAATAATGTGCTTCTAACAATTCTGTCCATTTTCCTTTCAAAATTGAATGTTTAGAATTGATTTATTAGGATATAAATGTCTAATTCTAACAAAAAAAAGAGACATAAAGTGGTCCCTCATCATAACGCGGGTCACCTTTTGAGGTCTTGCAGTTTCGCAGATTTTTTAATGCAATTTTAAATGCGCTTTTTTTTGTAGTGCATTGTGTTCCGCGACCTGATTAATGCATTGTGTTTTTCGTCCTCAGTAGTACATTATGTTCTGTGTCCTGATTGGCTGTAGACCGTTGTCAATCATGCCGTGTCTCCAGTACAGTACAGAATCCGTTCAGCTTGCCAAATTTACATGAATCTTCAATCGCTAGCAGTGTGACTCTAAACTGCTGTACGGTATGTTTGTAAGTTTTCTCCTCAACAAACCTTATACCGTTAACAAAACATTCTGCACCTTCAAAGGCACCAGCGGAAGCACCCAAAAAGCATAAGAAGATGCTAACCATCGCACAAAAAGTTGAACTTCTGGACATGCTAAAGGAAGGTAGAAGTTATGCGAGTGTTTAAACAAGAGGGAAATTGTGAAAATATAAATGCCTATCTGAGAGAATAGTGTAGTGAGGGGTTTTACAGCCTTAAAACATCTATAATAATTGTGAAAAAAATAAAGCTGACCACTTTGCGGATTTCACCTATTGCAAGCTATTTTTACAATGTATCTACCGTGATTAATGAGGGGCCAATCTCAGAATGCAAACTCACAATCTTTTCTGTCCTTATTTGCATAATTTAGACTATTTTGAACCATTATGAGTTTAAGCTTTTATTAATCTTGAGAATATAGAGCAGGGAAGTAAGTGTCGAACAAATCACCATTTTTCTCAGAAAACATATTTCTAAAGGTGCTGTTGATGTGGAATTTTCCTCGGATTTTGGTAACATAAATAAATCCATATATGCAAAGGAAACAAATTAAATTAGTTTACAAATTATGTTATGTGTAATAAAATTAAACAACACAGGGAAAAAGTATTGAACACGTGAAGAAAGTGGGGTGTAGAAAGGCAGTGAAAGCCCAGACAGCAGCTGAAAGCTCTCAGTAGTTATTCAGCAACCCTCTGCCCTTCCACATAGTAAATTAATATTAGCTGCTTCAGTCCAACTTCTACAATAGCACGATGATGAAGATGAAACCAGAGGGGCCATTTCAGCAAGACAATGATTCAAAACACAGCAAAGGAAACTCTCAGATGCTTTCAAAGAAAGAAAATTAGGCTGTAGAATGGCTTGAATAAAATTTAAATTAAATTTAAATGACTTGAATTAAATAGAAAATACTTATTAAAGATCCGATTTGATAGACGAGATCCACAGAACCATTAAGATGTTTATACTCTGTTGAAGTCTGCCTATGAGAGCTGTCTTTCAACAAAGCTGCCATCACTAAAACAGTCTTTTATATAAAGTATGTTTCAGTAGTTCAGTACTTTTTCCTTGTGTTATTTCATTGTTATTAGACACAGCTCCTTTTTCAGATTTTTTTTTTGTTTGTTTTGTTTTATTTTAATGTTTGTACTGTTTGGTTTTTACTAAAATCTGGTTCAATTCAATGTCAACAGCTCCTTTAGAAATATTATTCACAGAAAAAAAAAAACAAAATAGGACATGTTCATGACTTACTTTTCCCGCTGTATCTGCAGTTCTGACTTCCTTTCGAGAGTTGTGTGTTTCTAACATGAATTTCATGTTTATAGAGTTTCTTGCAGATCTGAAGTTTTTTCTCAAAACTGGTTAAAAGTCGAAAATAAAGACACAGTTTCACAAGAGTCACAGTTTATAGACAAATGGTGAAAATTTGAGATATAATGTTTGAACGGGGGGAAAAATGGTTTGAAACTTGGAATTTTGAGCTACTTCTCTGACTTTTTAAAAAAATATATTTTTGCCAATCTGTGTTAATCACAGTTATGATTACATATTAATATGAACTAGACAATCGTTTGATTAGAAATTGCAAGAAGAATCACAATTCAAAGAAGAACCATCTTCAGTTGCTTAAAACTTACAAAGTCACAATAAGGTTTAATTCAAGTAATCAATTAAAAAATCTTATTTATTTATTCTGTGGTGCAAACAAGCTTTCCTGGGAGACATTTTCAAAAACAGCATAAAATGATGAAAAAAGGAGTAGAAAAAATATGCAATATTTTGAAAGGTTATTTTTACAGGTCATTGCTGCTGGATTCAAACTTGTCTCGGCTAACAGACACTTGGATTTTGTCTGGCTTTATTTATTTATTACAGTGATAAAACTGACTACAAGCGACAGGTAAAATGAACCCATCAATCACAGACTGAGAAAGGGTCAAGAAAACTCACATTTTTTATTTGACTATAAAGGCTCTTTGTTTTGGACACTCAGGTCACCAAATCACGTCCGCTGTCCTCTTTTTATAATATATCAACTTGGAAGGTCATAGCTTAAATGACGATAGACTAATTATGGATAATCCTTTAAATCGATATACATTATAGATGGTCGATTAAACTTTGATACCAGATGTGAGAGAAAAATAAAGCGAGCTTACTTAAGTTTATTATAACTTTTCAGTACTATTCGTGGAGAAACAGAACAGGTTTCTATGCAAAGAAACCTAATAAAAATTCAAAGTGAGCGACATACAGCGCATAAATGTACTGGGCTGTGTCCATCATAGACTACATTACTAGATCATTAATTATCTAAAATGCATTGGTATATTACTCAACTGGTACATTTAGGCTGGCTCATGAACATGCAATAAATAAATGTTAAAGGTCCCGTTAAGTGCTTTGAAATGTGCATTTTTATTTGATGTAATTCGACGTCATCTCAACTGAAAAAAAAATTTGAGAGGGCGGGACATTGTGTATCTCCTCCCAATCAAATGAGAAGCTTCTTGCAGGGGGCAGGGCATGTTAGATACTAGAGAGCATTTGATTGGTCACGATTTGATGAGAAACTGAAGTATGAGGTAACATGAAGATATTTTGTATAGGGCTTTTTAACAGTAATTATTGTTTCAAAGCAGCTTTACAAAAGGTGCACGTTATTGCATTATAATCAAATTAAGTTAAAGTTACAATCAAATATAAGTTATTTTATACTTACATAGTTAACCTGCATGTAGATTATGTCTATGTGTACATGTTTAATTGAGTGTATTAAGAGTATGTGTTGTCCTCAAAGTTCTTGATGGTTGGCATCGTCTCATTGATTTATTTAGGCTGAAGTGACAAAGTTTACATGTTTATATATGTTTTATATATTCTAAATGCAAAGTTTGTCATTGTTTTGGTGCACATTAGCTTATAGATATCCCAAAAACAAACAATACTGATACTGACATCCAAAGAACTTTATTTTAATTCCATGAGATTATGCCTTATGGCATAAAAGTTCCTGGGCCGCTTTCACACCTGTAGATATATTGTTTTGTTTCTAAGAAGGGATTAAAGTTGTTACAATGTTGCTTTTTGTTTTTAGTGTGGTTTGTTTTCAACTGGCAGCATTTCTAAACAGACCAAAATAGTTAAAACAAGTCCTGTGCAAGTAAACTCTCCTCACGTTGGTCAGATGTTCATTGTTAATTTTCTGGAAGTCTGCTCAGCTGTCATAGGCTGTTGTTTTAATTTACGACGATGAGCAATAAGACTTTATAAGTCAAAAGGTGTGGTTCACCAGACTTTTTCATAGGCTAATTTCAGTTGTAAAAATTGATCTATTGAATCTGTCTATTGCTCGTCATTTTTTTTTTTTTGTAATATTTAGTCAACCTAAAACATAAACGTCATTCATTCTACTCTTTTTGCAACATCTGGCTTTAATTAGCTTTTTTTTTTGTTCACACAAATACTTAAAGCAAAATAAAAATAAAAATTATGTACGCATCCTTAATTTGACTTCAACCTGTTTGGGTTTTTTTTTGTTCTGTTGAACAGACAAAAAGATATTGTGAAGAAACTGTAAACCTATAACCATTGACTTCTGTGGTATTTATTTATTCTAATATATGGAAGTCGGTGGTTTAAACTTTCCTCAAATATATTCTTTTGTGTAAAGAAAAACTTTAAAGTTTGTTTAAAGAAACTCCTAAAGGTCTGGAACCAATTGAGTGTGAGTAGATAGTGATTAAAGATTAGGTAAGTTTATTTATATAGCACATTTCATACACCGTTAATTCAAAGTGCTTTACATAAACATGAATAAAATAGACAAGTATAAGAAAACGAAACAAAGAATAACAGTGATTAAAAACAGATTAAAATGTTTTAAAACATGTTTTAAAAAAAATGAAAAAAGAAAAGAAAGACATAATAGTGAAATCTGTGGGACGTAGCACAGTGCTCGTTCAGTAAAGGCAAAGCTAAACATATGTGTTTTCAGTCTTGATTTGAATGTGCCTAATGTTGGAGCACATCTGATCTTTTTTTGGAAGCTGATTCCAGGAGTAGGGGGCATAGTAGCTGAAGGCCGATTCCCCCTGCTTTGACTAAACTTGACTGAATTTCTAATTTACTTGATCCTACTGACCTGAGTGATCTGTTGGTGATCTGCTAGGCCATTTAGTAATTTATAGACAAGCAATAATACTTTAAAATCTATCCTGAAGTAACTGAGAGCCAGTGTAAAGACCTAAGGATAGCTGTGATGTGCTCTGATTTCCTGGTTGTGGTCAAAATCCTGGTCAACAGCTTTCTGGATGAGTTGCAACTGTCTGACTGAGGTCCCATTTACACTAATGCATTTTAGTTTGAAAATGCATAAGTTTTGCTATGGTTACGCCATCCGTCCACACTACGCCAGAATTTTCGATCCCCGAAAACGGATCGTTTTGAAAACGCTGGAGAGGCTGTTTTCATTCTAAAAAGCTGCTGCTCCATCTCAGTGTGGATGGGGGAAAACGGAGACATCTGAAAATGAAGGCGGGGCAGTAGACATTTGCATGTCTGATTGAGGGTTTTGCACAATATTAAGTATCCTACACACACAGTTCAGTCCTGCATCCTCTCCGTGGATTCAGTTCAGAAGTTCAGAAGTTGCACTGTCTTAACAATAAAATGAAAACATTATGTGAGGAACTGTTGATTTTCATTTTCATATTAGCAACTTAACAGACGTCAAAAATGTTGAGGCATCGTGTAGCTGCTTAATATGAGCGTCATCTTCATGCATATTTATAACAAAACGGAGCCTATAACATTACTGCCTCCTTTCGTACATAGCCTCTTTTACACTGATTTTCAGTTTTAATAATCAATAATGTCCATTTTAAAAGTATAACATACAATAAGTTTATACAATAGAGAAAAAAAAAGGCAGGCAATCAGCCAATTGTGCAGAATCGGTGTCCGGGGTTACATTAATTAAAATATTAACCTAATTCATACTTGCGCTTAGCCAAAACACGTTAACTGAGAACAAGTAATAGATTCAACAGACCAAAGTTGGGGAATATGTTGTTAGATATAGACAAAAAGATGAGTTATATATCATGTTTAACAAATATAGATCCAACGGGAGATCCTTGATGAACTCCCCGACTTGCACAGCTCTCATATGGGTATGTGCTTAAAGCACGCTGCAGTGCATGCCAGAGTGTGTATGTCTGTGTGTGTGTATGGTCACATGATGTGCGTTTTCTCCATTTTAATCTGGATGGAGAGCTGTTCAGAAACGCTGGGTGAAACGCTAGTGTGGACGCGGATCGTTTTCATTTTAAAACGCCGTTTTTAAACTAAGACGCACTAGTGTAAACGGGGCCTGAGTTTTTAGGGAGGCCAGTGAGGAGTCCATTACAGAAATCCACCCTGCTGGTGATAAAAACATGAACAAGCTTCTCACTGGAAACAAAGCATCTAATTCATGCAATGTTTTTGAGATGATATTCAAAAAATATATCCGGCACATGCCCTTTGGACGGTCTCTGCACGGGCCTGTTTCTGGAGACCGATTGGCTGGCTGCCCGGTCGATCGTTCAGCCAGTCAGTCGGAAGGACGGTCGCTCCACAGCGGCCTCCGGCGGCTTTTCACGCGAGAACAGTGCGGGCGCGAATGACGCGCGCTCCCGAGAGGCGTTCGAGACGCGAAAAAGCGTGCACAGCGGCCTCTCGCGGATCCGCGAAAACAAAAACTGCTTGAGTACGTCACTTCCAGGACATATTTCGCAGTCTGCAGAAACGTCCGTGGGGCTACGTTTCCACAATGAGCCCGGGTTGGCTCATTTAGGTACTTAATTAGATCTGAATGTACATTTTTGGGTAAAACTTTAATTCCACATTTGGTTCCCAGCATTAGTGAATAGTCAGTTTGTTGAAACAGACATGCCTAATATAAACATACACTATAAGATACAGGCTTATGTCTGGTTTAAGAAGCAGAAGTTCCTTCTCTGTAAGCGTCCTGACTGTGGAGGAAGCCTGAACTCTGACACCTCTTCAGATGTTTTTGGCTGTGATTCCTCCTTCCCAGAGGTTTAGCGTCTGTGTCAGGCTGATCCTCCAGTGCCGGCGGATGTAAACCCCACTGCGCACTGCAAGAGCCGAGAAGAACAGACTCTGTTCCTCAAACTTTCTTCTAGCTGGCATGTTACTCTGTGTCACTTACAGCCCGAGGCTTGTTCTGAAGGCAGTGGAGGCTTAGAGCTTTCAGACAGAACAGGTAGATGTTGTATTTCACAGGAATGCATGTCATTTCAACACCTTTATTTTTATTTATTTAGTTTCTCTGGTTTCGTTGTAAGTTAATGACAAATAATTTGCTTATTATACAGTATTTGAACTTGTAAGATAAGACATTTAAAGTAGTTTGCACCTGACGTTTAAAGTACTTCAGAATTTATGTTTAATAAATTCAGAATTTATGTTTAATTCAGAATGTAACAGGTATAATAAATTATTGTGTTAGTTATTATTTTTAAACCTGTTTTGATGATGCATACTGTACATAATACTACATGTGCAACAAATAAATATTTGCTTTAAAGTTTATAATTTAATTAATTTATTATGTATAATGTAAAATGCAAAGCTGAAGACACAATTATTAGCCCTGTTGTAAAATTTCAAATATTTTAAAAATATTTGGCAAGTGTTGTTTAATTGGGGAGTTTTATTCAACACGTTTTTAAACATACAAGTTTTAACATCCATCCATCCATTCGTCTGTCAATCCATCCATTCTATTATTGCATCCATCCATCCGTTCATCTGTCCGTCTAATTATTGCCTCTATTCGTCCATCCAATTATTCCATCCATCCGTCCATTCGTCTTTCAATCCATCCATTCTACTATTGCATCCATCTGTCCTTTCATCCATCCATCCATCCAATTATAGCATCCACCCATCCATCATCAATCCAACTGTTGCATCCATCCGTCCATCCATCTTTTAATTCTTCTATTATTGCATCTACCTGTCCATCTGTCCATTCTATTATTCCATTTGTCGATTCTATTATTTCATCCATCCATTCGTCTATTCTATTATTCCTTCGTCTATTCTTTAATTCCACCTGTCCATCCGTTCATTCTATTATTTCATCCATCTATTCTATTATTCAACCTGTCTATTCTTTTTTTTTCCCATTTGTCTATTCTATGATTCCATCCATCTATTCTATTATTCAATCCATTCATTCCTTAAGGTCATCCATCAATCCGTCCATTTTATTATTCCATCCGTCCATTCTATTATTCCATCCATCCGTCCAACCATTTTATTATTCCATCTGTTCATCTGTCCATTCTATTACTCCATCCATCCATTCTAGTATTCCATTTGTCCATTTTATAATTCCACCCGTCCATGCTATTATCCATCCATCCAAAATATAATAAGGAATACTGTGAAAATCTCTTTGCTCTTTTAAACATCATTTGGGAAATATTTCTCCCAAAAAATTTGGCAGGACTAATAATTTTGTCTTTGATGGTATAATTTATTAAAATGAATTATTAAAAAACATTTTTTTTTCACATTTTAAAGAATGATTTATACATTTTACATCTAATGGTTTAAAATTGATAATATGAATATAATAAACACCAATAAATGATATAGGGAAAAGAGCAATAGTTACAATACAGCAAATGTCACATTACTACTAGCCTAATTGAACTTTCTCCTAACTCATACATTATAATAAACAATACATTATTTATAATACATTTGTTCATACATTTCTATCATAACTCATACATTATAATAAGCAGTGCATTAGTTATAACTCATTTATTAAAATACAAGTGTATAACATAGTATTTACATATAAATATAAACCGGCAAAATAATAACAAAAAAGCATGGCAAATGATTGTAATAAATGATAAGAATTTATGTTATGCATATAATTATTTACACCTGTAAAATGTATGAATATGCTTATTATGCATATTTTATACCATTACATAATTTTATGGATTTTATTTGTTTGTTGTTTGTTTGTTTGCTTGCTTTCTTTATGTAGCACATTCAAAAACAACAAATGTTGACCAAAGTGCTTTACAAAACAACCAACACACAAAATCCATTCTTGTATTGTAATCTATACTTTAAATTAGTCATGCTTATTAAATAATACATTCATATCAGTAATATAATAATTAATGCTTTATGTAATACTTTTACATTGTATTTTTGCATCTTACATTGTACTTTTGCATCTTAGTGGAGGTTTTGTTTTTTAAAATTGCTATTATAAAAAGTTATAATGCTTCCTTATTCTCTCACTTGTGTTGTCATGTATTGCACTAGGCTGTATTATCTTTAGCACTTTTCAGCATAGCAGTTCATTCCACCCAGTAACAAATAACAAGCCTCCCTGCGGCTGAAAACCCCCAAAAAAGAAGTCCCGAGCCGCCTCGCCATCCAGCGCAGAGTGCAACAGCTGTGTTGTGTCGCTTCTGCGCTGCTATTTTGATTTCTGTCCCCATTTCCTCTTTATCACACTTTGATAAGGTCACCCCACGCTGTCACCCGCTTTAACAAACTCCATTTACTTTCCACTGCAATGCTATTATCTCTATAAGATGTTGTCTGACAGACAGTAAACCTGCACAGAGAAACTCATCATTTTGCTGTTTGGGAATCAAACCTTCCTCGTTCATGTTGCTGTTTTGTCCTCTTAACTCTGAAAATGGTCAATTTTAGATGCCTTCTTGAGATTTGTAATCTGCCATGTTTGCCGTGCAGGCTGAATGAGAACACGAGTGCATGGTTAACTACTTCTGAATGCTAGATCTCAAGAAAGACTTGTGTTTGTGTATGTGAGTGTGTGAAGTTATATTATTAGTTCTGCGGCACCTCATTACTATCACAGATTTTGTTATTGTTGTTATTGTGCTCCTCTGTGATAACATACAATTTAATGGCTAAATCAATGTTGTTCTACGCTGTAATGTTCCAATGCATTTTGGAGACCCTTCTCCACCCTAGCTCCACCCCAGCTCCACCTCTGTTTAGATCTGCTACAAGGGTTATATGCATATTATGTTTGCAGCCCAGTGTACTATATTCTCAGACTGCATGTCTATGAATATCCTCTCAGTAGCAAGTGTCGGTTCTTGCTCTATCATAGTAAACAAAGCAGCAGCAGCAGTGTAGCAGATCTATTCCACCAAGACCAAACACATTAACATTGCCAAATACATATTCATTACCACACTAAATCTCTCTGAGAGTTGTCATGACAGAAAATAAACATATACAGATGAAAAAAAGCCTGTGTTGGTGTTTCATAAACCTTATAAATTGAAATAATGACTTTGAAAATAAAACTAAATATTAATTATAATATTCTTACCTGTAATCCATAGCCCCTGTATGTTTATTTTATTTTATTTTATTTTTTTTGTTTTATTTTATTTTTTTCAAATTTAATTTATTTACATTTTATGAAAAATATATTTTATTTTGTTTTATTTAATTTAATTTTAATCTTTAAATGTAATTTTATTTACTTCATTTTTTTATTTAATTACATTTTATTTTAATATAAATATTTTATTTTATTTTGTTTTGTGTTTAAGTCTAAAAGTCATTTATTACAGCAATACCAACATGTACTGAATGCTCTTTAGAGAGAAAAAGAAATCCAAATATATATATATATATAAAAAAAAGATAACTGGTAAAAAAAAACATATTTGATAATCAAAATCGGAATCACTAAAATTAAATGATATTCAACCCTAGTGCTCGACAGCAAAAAGAAAGTTAAAAAAAAATAATAAAAAAATTGGAACAAGTGCATAGTCAATAACCGGTGAGAACATTTTCATTTTTGCGTGACTATCCATTCATTTTATATATATATATATTTATTATTATTTTTTTAAAAAAATTTTTTTCAGAGAACCTTGTCATTATCACATTTGATTATGGCATGCAGCATTTTTGCTCTATTGAAACAGAACTCAATGATTTACCAGAAAGAAATGTCAGCGGCAAGAAAAGCAGCAGCAATTTCAATCAAGCCACCTATGGTTAGCCAATTGTCACACACTGTATTTTTGGAATTTTTCCCTATTCATTTAGGACGCAGGAACGGTGCTGTGCAAATCATTGGCTGTTGTTTATATGCCGTTGTGTTCCTCCCAGACTGGGGCATGTTTGTACACAAAGTATTATTGTGTACAGAGGTGTGCAAAAGTAAACATTACACTGCCACTTTCCAAGGCAAAGAGCAATCTCATTAAATCTCAAACGCACAGACCTCTTATCCAAGAATCCATCGCCATTCCTTCACCCGATCGCCGGAGCGTGAATATGGTTTAACGGTGTGTTAATGTGTGGAGGTGTGTGGGGAATCATTACAGCCTACAGGTCTTTGACCAGGTTTAGTATAATGCCATGTAAATCAGCAACTGTGGGATTGGCAGACAGTGCTGTTAATGGGGAGTTAAGCTTCATCCCTTCATTCATCTTTCCATAATGGAGAAGCAGAATGGAGGAATTGGTAATAGTTATAAGAAATAGTTGTTGATCCCTTGCCTATTTTGCAGTAATAATAATAATAATAATAATAATAATAATAATAATAATAATAATAATAATAATAATATTAATAATGATGATGATGATGATGATGATGATGATAAAAATATTTATAATTATAAATATTATTATTATTATTATTATTATTATTATTATTATTATTATTATATTTCTGTTTTTTTGGTTTCTGTAGTTTGTCGTTGTTTGTTTTTTTATTGATTTCTATCCTATTTTTTTATCGACTGTATCTAATGTAAGTTGTTTTAGTTTATATTCAAACTAAAAGAAAGTGAGACTAAAACAAACATTTTATGAATTACCAATTATTTTGAAACATTAAGTTTTCAGGAAGAAGCTGAGAAGATATTGCTTTGACCTTATTATTAAACTGACAAATTAATTTGATTGTTAACTGTCATTTGTATGTGATTCAAACTGCAACAGATTTAATGCCTGTGTAAACATGTTATAATGGAATTCATAAAGGCATTGACATGACATTGTGAATAATTTAAAATACAAAAATTTATACATACAGTATATAAAAATAATACATACTTGCTTATTTGTGTATTATTATTTATTATTTATGTATTCTCTTATTTCTAACTGAGATTTTTGTCAGCATTGACTACATTGAGTAATTCTATTTATTTATATGTTGGTTTGTTTTTGTTTGTTGTTTTAGTTTATTTATTTATTTGGTTTGTTCATTTGTTTGTTTGTTTATAGTGCATTTAGTTCATTTATAGTAGATTATGGCTTGTTTGTTTATAGTACTTTGTTATATCATTTACACAATATTTCCCCCTAATTATATCACAAATTGATGCTTTGAAATTGTATTTCATTTTTAAATATTAGTTATTGTCTTTTAATAAAACATTGTGTATTATGCAAACATATCAAACCAACAAACAAATATTTATTTCCGCTAGCTCACCAAGTGTCTCCCTTTCTTTGCAGTTTGATTTACATTAACATAACTAAATCTAAAATAAATAAAATATCAATAATTTTACACAAAATCAATCAAACAAAAAGACAGACATATAAAAACTGAAAGATAAAAGGATTACTAAACTTTAAGTTGGGAATTAAAAATGTTGTTGTTGTTGTTGTAGTATTAGTTGTTGTAGTTGTAGTAATAGCTGTAGTAGTACCAGTAGTATTTGTTAGTTGCAATTATAGTAGTTGTTTTAGTTGGTATAGTAGTAGTAGCAGTAGTCGTTATTGTTATTGTTGTAGTTGTAGTTGCAGTAGTAGTTGTAGTATTTGTTGTTGCAATAGTAGTAGTAGTAGAAGTTGTTGTAGTTGTAGAAGTAGTAGTTTTAGTAGTAGTTGCAGTGGTAGTTGTAGTAGTAGTTGTTGTTGTTGTTCTAGTAGTAGTGGTAGTAGTTGTAAATGTTGTTGTAGTTGCAGTAGTAGTTGTAGTAGTAGTATTTGTTGTTGTAATTGTACTACTACTACCATGACTACTACTAGTAAAGCAATTGACAGAATAATTGAGGGTTCATTCTGCTGTGGCAACCTCTGATAAAGTAGGAAATAAGCTAAAGGAAAGTTAGCTAGTAAGTGACAAAAAAATAATAAAAAAAATACTACTAATAATAATTCAAATACAAACTACCGTACACTGTAAAAAATATTGGTTGCTTTAAATATTTAAGCTGAATCAAAATAACCTTATGAGGTATTTGAACTTATAATATATTTTAAAACGGCTTGTGTAACTTATCAAATTAATTTAGAACATGATTAATGTAGTTTAATTGATTACAATGTACTAAAACATGCTGTCATGACTAATTAATCATGTATATTTTTTACAGTGTAGTTACCTAATGACATTAAAACACAATGGCTAATAATGAGTGGATTATTATAGAGAATTGAGTCTTTTAAACTTCATCCCAGTCATTTATAACGGGGAATAAGACAGAACTAATTGTCTGTAGTGAATCAGTGGTGTTTTCCCTCGTCTAAGTGTTTAATGTTTTATATCACTAACTGTGACTTCTAACTGAAGACCACTTTTTTACTGTCAATTATTAGAGCACTGTGATAGATATGCTGGATAGCGGTGTGCAAATACATTTCTTTGACTGAAAACACCTTCAGCCGTGTATCATCTAACACATCGCTTCATGAGTGATCCTCCTGCAGATACAAATCAATCTCGATTTCGCATGCACTAATCGGCGATAACGAGTCTGCATGAGAGTCTGAACTGACAAATATGATGCTGATTTGTAATTTATCTGACTGCATGGAAATATGGTCCAACTGGAAATGTGGATATTTTAACATAGCAACAGGTAACTGAGCGTCCTCTAAAAATATGTTTAACATGAATTTAACAACTAAGGAGTTAATGATTGATTTTATTTGATTTTGTTTTGTTTAATAATAATATATTTATCTATTTTTAAATTTATTTAATGAAAGTTATTGTGGTTTGAGTTTAAACTAAGAATGTGAGAAATGCTGACATTTTCAGTATCAATAATTTAGTTTCCATGGAGAGGTTAAAGACTTTTCTTAGACTGACAAATGTTTTGGATATTCAGATGTATTTTGTCTGCAGTTCGTGCCTTAGTTATTTATTTATTTTATTTTTTATAATGGCATTTATATCATCTTTAACAAGAAAATCATCAGTGTGTGCACATCCAAATTCCTTAAAGACAGGTTGTGTATCAAGCAAGACACAATTGAAAAAAACTAAATCAGCACGCTGCCATTTTAGCTTTCAAAAACAAATTGAAACCCAGTACTGAGAAACATTCATACACACTCATTCACAAACATAGACTACTGCAAATTTAGCTTATTCAATTCACTTACAGCATACTGCCTGTCTTTGCACTTCAACCAGAACTGTGAGTGGACAGTGCTAACCACTGAGCCATCGTGTCACCCCAGGTTGAAGCATTGTCAAAATAAATTTGTTTTCGAGAGCTAAAGTGGCACTTTTTCATTTATATCATCTTTAGCAACATTTACTGTACATAATGAACATGCTTGCCTTCATAATTGATTGGTTATTTATTAAGGTTTTTATGTAACATATTTGTCATCATTAGTCACATTTTGTCAATGTTTTAATGTAGTAGTTTTTAAGTTGCGTAATATTTTTTAACTAACTTTATTAAACAATATATACTTTATGGATTTTTGTTTTTGTAATTTATTATTTAATTTATTTAGCCATTAATATAATGTACTAAATAATTATCTCCTGTGATGCTTTATTTAATTACATTTTAATTTAATTTTTATTTTTTATTTTTAATGATATTTTATTTTATTTTATTATTTTATTCTGTTTAATTCAATTTAATTTTATTTTAATTTAACTGTTTGCTACTACCAAGTAATTACTAGGCTGTTTTGTTTTTTAATATGTTATTTTCTGTGTAAACAAGTCTAAATATCAATTATTTTAGCAATACTAACATAAATGCTATTTATTTTCATTTATTTCATTTTTAACTGATGTTTTTAAATCACCATAACTTAAAAAAATACTATAAATTAATAAGTTACAATGTTAGTGGATTTATATAAACATTTATAATATAATATAATATAATATAATATAATATATTATAATATAATATAATATAATATAATATAATATAATATAATATAATATAATATAATATAATATAATATAATATAATATAATATAATATAATATAATATAGGTGACAGGGTGGCTCAGAGGTTAGCACTGTCCCCTCACTGCAAGAAGTTTGCTGGTTTAAGTCCCGGCTGGGTCAGTTGGCATTTCTGTGTGGAGTTTACATGTTTTTTCCGTGTTTGCGTGGATTTCATGCACAGTATAAAGACATGCGCTATAGGTGAACTGAATAAACTAAATTGACTGTAATGTGTGCATGTGAGAGTGCATGGTTGTTTCCCAGTACTGGGTTGCGGCTGGAAGGGCATCCACTTTATAAAACAAATGGTAGAAAAGTTGGCGATTCATGAATAAAGGGACTAAGCTGAAGAAAAATGAATGAATAATATGATATCATTTCATATATCATATCATATAAATTATACAAATATTTATTTTAGCTAGTTGGCTAACATAAACAAACACATAAGCTCATTAAACCATATCAAAACAAACAGAAATCTGAAAATGTTCAAAATATTCTAAGATTAAAATCTATTTATCAAGAGTTAAAATTTCAGACACTGCAAAAGGATAAATCCAACCATGGTCTTTCATGTGATTAATCAATCCTCATTTACATATCAACATCTTTGACAGACCATCTCTTACTTTTCCCTCCAGAAGACCCGCTAGTTAATATTATACAGCACTTCTCTCCTCTCTGCGCTCAACAGTAGAAACACTTCAGCTGAGAATACAGATGCCAAACAATCATGCATTATTCAATTAACAACCCTTTTTTGAATTCAATCCTGAAAAGCTAAAACCTCCCAAATTCTGCCTTTTCAGCACCACTGAACCACATCTCTTCAACAAACAAGACACAATGCAGTTTTCTTGTGATCCACTGGGGGGCAAAGGCGCACCACCGTCTCATTTAGCCCAGAATGACAATGACCTATTTTGCAAAAAATAAAAAAAAAGACAGTAGTTTCTGTTTCTTTGAAATGCACCCTGTCTATTCCTATAGTAATACATATGCATGTTCAATAACACAGCGTTGTGTCAGAGCATCGCATCCTAAGTTTAAAAAAAAAAAGTACAGGATTTATTTGAAGACTTCAACTCAATCTCTTGAGGAAGCCGAGGCAGATTTCTTTACTTCCATCACACCCGGTTTAAACCCTGAGGAAGCTTTTTGCTTGCTACCAGACTGACCTCATACTAACCAGCCAATGATGGAGGGATTAAAACTGCATCATCTTTTTAGCGCTATAAATAATCTGCCCCGAGTTCTGCCTCCGACTTCAAAGAGATGCAGCGCACAGATTAGCATGTGTCTTTAGCGAGGCGACGTCTATTAATAATGAGGGCTGTTTATCCTCAAGGGCACTCTGGGACGGGCCCAGGTTGGCGACATTGGAGCCTGAGTCAGGTTTTTGGGTGAAGACAGAGCACCTTGAAAAGGGGGAGACAGCACAATGTATTGAGGAGACGCGAGGGAGCTGGGTTAAATCTTTGGAGACTGTGAAGACGGAGAAAAAGCAGAGGGGAGGGAGAGAGACTGAAGAGGATACAAGCGTTAACTGGGGCTCTGACCATCCGGATTAAACACAGGGAGTACCAGTGGCCCCGGGCGAGGGGAAAATTAGCTGGAGGTGAAGTGAGGACACTTGGTTGAGGTCATTGCGAGATTGGGTGTGAAGTTCAGAGCTGTGTGACATGAAGAAAGTACGCAAGCGTGTTTGATATGCTCTACATCCTCTGTTGAACTTGAGCGTGTTCTAGAACACTGCAAGGCCTACTTTATTAACTGTGATGTTCTTGAGACATCGGTGGGCAAAACTTTTCAGGTCGAGTGTTGGCTTTTGATTAGGGATGCACAATATTGAAAATATTGAACATTGTGATTATTTAGTTTTTTTTCTGTGATATACAGCTGTAGTTAGAATTATTAGCCCCTCTTTAATTTTCTTTTCTTTTTAAAATAATTTCTCTGGGCTTTTGTGCTCAAAGCACCTACTGACTACTGGAGCTCAGACGAACTCGTACACTGCAGCATGACAGTGTGTGTGTGTGGGGTCATTAATGTGTGTTTTCAGCAGTATAGTGTTGATGGAGATCTTTTTAGAAATGCTAGGTGAAACATCATTGTGGACGTTGATCATTTTCGTTCTAAAATGCTATTTTAGTATTAGAGTAAACAGGGCCTAAGTGTGTATTTTTCATGAGTGGGTTGCTGCTGCGACAGTGGTGGGGCAGAGGATCGCAATGCCACCTCGGCATCAGGATGTCTATCGGCCATTGGCGATGGATGATGGCATTGTCTATTCTCAACTGGCTTCATGTCAACTATAATTTCAATTTAACTTTGGAGAATCTGCAGTGACTATATTGTCAAATAATTGCGCAATACAATATTATGCGGCCCTATTTTTAATTACTTCAGATGTCTTCTGCTTCGTGGTTTTGTTTTTGGGGTACGTAATCACAATGTTTTTTTTCTGTTTTATTTTTTACCTAAAAACTGGAAACTGCTAAAACAGTCGATAAAACACTGGAAGTATCACTTTAAAAACTGTGAAAAGTTTTGGTGTTTACCTTTGATTACTTCCGATTCTGTCTCTTTTGAGTATGTTTTTGTATCTGGAGTTTGTTCGCATGATCTTTTTTACCCTAATATTGAACAACATTGATACTAAACTTCAAAAATGGTTGACAAAAAACCGCTAGTCTTACTTTATAAACTGTGACTTCAATTCAGGTGTCTTACTTATAAAAGTTGTGTACACAAAAAACGAGGGTGGAAATGTGTGTACTTCACTTCCCATGCAAATATTTCAATCTATGAAAAGCAAAAAAGAAAACCTCACGTAAACATTTAACTAAAATATTGACTTAAACCACTGTAAAGCATCATAAAAGCAATAATCATTAATTAATACATAAAATGTACCCCATATTTTTACTTTTAGAAGGGTTTCTATGCAAAAAAGTTTTTTTTTTTTTTTCTTTTTTTTTTTTTAAGTGAGACCCCAGGTAAACACCATTTTTTACTTTTGATTCTCTCTTGTGTTTTTTTATTTTTTTTTTTATCTGGGGTGATTTATATAACTTTTTGGAAAATTGTCAATGTATAGTAAAAAATGGGAAACTATGTCGATGAACAGTAAACAGTGAAGACAGTTGATAAAATGCTGGAAGTTCTTTAAAAACTGTGATGTTCTAAAACAGTTGTGCAAATCTTTAAGTTGATTGTTGATTATTGATCACTTCATAACGTTTCATCTGTTTTGTTGTTTTGTAATTGTGGAATGTTTACAAAATGCATGACAATAGAAAACATGAATTTAGGCTGTTGTGCTTGCCCTAAAAACACAAACAGTTAAAATTTATTCCTCTAGCACTGATATGTAAACTATAAAAAAAAAAAAATTGATAGAACAAATTTCTAATTAGTTAAGTTCTCATTAGTAAGCATTAACTTTTTATTGTGTATCATTATTTAGCTGTTAATTAAAATTGTGCATTTTTAAGAAAAAGATAAAAAAAAAGTTATTAAGAGCTCAGTTGATTTTCACATTTGTTTTCCACTTTTTGTTTTCATTTTTTTTTATTGTCCTTGTTTTTGTCAAGTTATTTTAAATAAAGAGTTGTTTTCCTTCAAATTAGAACAATGCATTTAAAGTTAAATATATTCAAATATATTTCTGAGCGATTAGACTGTGTAATTAAATCAGCAGCAACCCACACCGCTCTTGATGAAATGTAGAATTTTTCATGGAACATAAAATGCTGAACACTTTAGTCGGATTTCTGGAGTGACATTTTTGCCAACTTATATCAGCTGAAATGTTTAATCACCATTATATTATAAAAATCACCTAATAATTTTAATAATCAATAAGATATTTTGTACAAATGATGTTAGCAGAAAATGAGCATGATATAATACTTTCTTAAGGATTATGTGACTCTGGAGACTGGAGTAAATAAGCTGAAAATTCAGATGATCATCAATACAAAGATGAAACTGTGCGCACAGAATGATAGGTCATGCCTTATCTGCTCCTACATTAACATATTTTACGTCTTTTATTACTTTAGTTTTAATTTCCAAAATGAATCATCATTGCACTTAACAAGTTTACAATGGTAATTAAGCTTGTTGATACCTTTTTAATGATATATGAATGAATAATAATGCTTTGTTTCGTTATTTCATCTTCATTAAGGAGCATGGTATTTACAGCTACTGTATATTTCTGTCCGTTTGCATCCCGTCTCTTTGTGCCCCCTGGAAGCAATGTTGCGAACTGCCGTTACACATAAAAACATTTTCCTAATCCATTTGTCTCACTGCAGCGTCACACGCGGATGAAGTGGTCATTTTGAACTGTCACTCACTTTATATACTGCAGGTGATTGGTTGCTGTCACCATAGCAGCCAATGAGCTTGCTTCTAGACATTTTAAATGCCTCAGTGTTGTTTTATTTTAGGTTTATGCACTGCATTTTCAGAGACCCTCCTTCACCCCAGCTCCACCTTTGTTTAGATCTGCCACAGGGTTTACATGTATATTATGTTTGCAGTATATTCTCAGACTGCATTTCTATGAATATATGTACTGGCAGTAGCAAGGGTTGGTACTTGCTCTGCCTTAGTATTCAAAGCAGCAGCAGCATAGCAGGTCTATTCCGCCAAGACTAAACACAACAACATCGCCAAACACAACTTTATTACCATACTAAATCTTTCAGAGAGTTAAGTAGAAAACGGTTATTTTATAATATTTCACAATAATCCCTATTTGATACTTTTTTAAAAAAAATGACATTTGTAAAGAAGGACATCCTTCAAAACAAAGGCAAACAATCTCACTGACATCAAAACTTTTAACTTCATGTTCCAAATGTAAATACCAAAATCCATCTCGGATACCATCTGGAGTGTATATAAGAAGTGTTGTTCTAGTTGATTTTACTGCTGTCTTCCCCTGAAAGCGGCTCATTGTTTTGTGCTTCAAAAGCCTGAGGTAGACGTTTGTCAAACCCGTCCACCTCCACAACACTCTCAACAATGTGGGTGCATTCATCACACCGAATTTGTCATCATAATAGCAAACCTTATCCAAAGACATCATCTGGGGAGAGCATTCCTGTAGTTACCTTGACACATTTTTACACTTCCTTTCAACACTTCTATAGCTAAAGAAGACGACTGATGACATTCGTAATTCACATTTGCGAGCATGCTATTTCAGCTCCCTCACTTCAAAATGACGTTGTTTGGCCAGTCAGTAATAAGAGAATATTTGCATCTGAAGGAAGCTCAGCATGCAGTTGCTCAGTCTAACAGGTTGTTATATATATATATACCCAAACACACCAACTGTGTTTTAAATTATGGGATGCACTGATGGTTTGGGGAGGTTTAATTGAAAAAGAAAAATCAAATAACATTAAGACTGTGCTACAAATAATCTGTATACCTGTACAAAATGAAAACTAGTGAGAGTAAGTTTGAATTTGTTTCTGATTTTTAATTCATGAGAATAACATTTTGGTGGTATTTTTGCATATCACGGTTAGTGATGGAAAGTTCAAATCATTTTACTGACTCGGAACTTTGAGTCTCGTTCATCAAGATGAACGAATCTTTTTTCGAGTCCTTTCGTTCATTTGGTTCAATTTGCCAAAATATTTTTAAAAAATTATGTATTGCTTCCAAACACATCTACAACTAGCCCAAAAGGTTAATTGCATGACAAATAAGTCATAAATAGAATGTAAGAAGGAGAAATAATAATTTAATGTTTACCTGCTCTTTTGTCTATGAAGGCATTGTTGTCTCTTTGCTCAGCTCACCTCTTCATGTCTTCAAATGTCTGTGGTTCATTCACGTTACACTGACAGTAACATATAAGCTTAATCAATGCACAGTCTAAGCCGATAGGAGCCATGATCGTTCGTTCATCACGTGACAGAATGACTCAAACCCGAGGACTCGAGAGATGAACGGTTCAATTCTTTTTCCGGCTCTAAACGCGTATGATTGGCCTGTGAGGAACGAGTGACTCAGACCTGATAGAGGACTCGAGAGATGAACGGATCAATTCTTTTTCTGGCTCTAAACGCATATGATTGGCTTCTGCCAATGTGATGAAGACTTGAAATTAACGATACTACCTGCACAAATGTGCACACGCGCGGATGAACAAATGACTCCCTGAGAGGACTTGTAGTTCCCGAGTCATATTGAAGATTCGTTCAAAATCACGGTTTTCTTTTTCATTTGAATGCTGTACTTCTTTATTTTACTGACATTACTGTACTATTTAAAATATGTCCATAATATTTTTATGGAAATACTTGTTTTAAGTTTTTGCTATTAATCATTCTCAGTGGTTAATGACATGAACAAATCCAATATTTGAGTTAAGGGATGGATACTTTAAGACTTATACAATATTACATTCTCATGTACATCTTGTAAAAGTCCACATTGTCAGTTTTACTTGAATCAAAGAACAAAGTTTTCTGTTTATTTTATTCAGTGTTAAACGTAAAAGATACTTTTTGGTCTATTTGTCATGCATAAAAATGTCTAATTGTATTGCACATACTTGTCGTAGACTCGTAACATACTTATAATTATTATTAAAGTGTGGAAATTTGTGAAAATCAAACTCTACCATCAGTGAGTAATAAACTGAAGTTAGTAAGATATTCGCTCTGACTGGATCTTTTGAATCAGTGTGTAGTAAACTGAAGTGAGTACCTAACTGTATATTCGCTCTGGCTGGATCTTTTGAATCAGTGAGTAGTAAACTAGAGTAAGAACTGAACTGGATATTGGTTCTGACTAGATGTTTTGAATCAGTTGGTACTAAACTAGAGTGAGTACTTGACTGGATATTCGCTCTGACTGGATCTTTTGAATCTGTAAGTAGTAAAGTAGAGTGAGTACTTTACTGGACATTCACTCTGACTGGATCTTTTAAATCAATTAGTTTACTGTAGACTCACTGTGACTGGATCTTTTGAATCAGTGAGTAGTTAACTGGAGACTCGCTCTGACTAGATATTTTGAATGAGTACTTAACTGGAGATACACTCTAACTGGATCTTTTGAATCAGTGAGTAGTAAACTGGAGTAAGTACTTAACTGGGTACTTGCTCTGACTGGATCTTTTGAATCAGTGAGTAGTTTACTGGAGACTCGCTCTGACTAGACCTTTTGAATCAGTGAGTTGTAAACTTCAGTGAGTACTTAACTAGGTACTTGTTCTGACTGGATCTTTTGAATCAGTAAGCAGTTAACTGCAGTAAGTACTTAACTGGGTACTTGTTCTGACTGGATCTTTTGAGTCAGTGAGTAGTTTACTGAAGACTCGATCTAACCGGATATTTTGAATCAGTGAGTAGTTCACTGGAGACTCACTCTGACTGGATCTTTTAAATCAGTGAGTAGTTAACTGGAGACTCGCTCTGACTAGATATTTTGAATCGGTGAGTACTTAACTAGAGATTCACTCTAACTGGATCTTTTGAATCAGTGAGTAATCAACTGGAGTAAGTACTTAACTGGGTACTTGTTCTGACTGGATCTTTTGAGTCAATTAGTAGTTTACTGGAGACTTGCTCTGACTGGATATTTTGAATCAGTGAGTAGTTCACTGGAGACTCACTCTGACTGGATCTTTTAAATCAGTGAGTAGTTAACTGGAGACTCGCTCTGACTAGATATTTTGAATCGGTGAGTACTTAACTAGAGATTCACTCTAACTGGATCTTTTGAATCAGTGAGTAATCAACTGGAGTAAGTACTTAACTGGGTACTTGTTCTGACTGGATCTTTTGAGTCAATTAGTAGTTTACTGGAGACTCGCTCTGACTGGATATTTTGAATCAGTGAGTAGTTCACTGGAGACTCACTCTGACTGGATCTTTTAAATCAGTGAGTAGTTAACTGGAGACTCGCTCTGACTAGATATTTTGAATCGGTGAGTACTTAACTAGAGATTCACTCTAACTGGATCTTATGAATCAGTGAGTAATCCACTGGAGTAAGTACTTAACTGGGTACTTGTTCTGACTGGATCTTTTGAGTCAATTAGTAGTTTACTGGAGACTCGCTCTGACTGGATATTTTGAATCAGTGAGTAGTTAACTAGAGACTTTCTGACTGGATCTTTTGAATCAGTAAGCAGTAAACTGGAGTAAGTACTCAACTGTGTAGTTGTTCTGCCTGGATCTTTTGAGTCAGTGAGTAGTTTACTGGATATTCGCTCTGACTGGATATTTTGAATCAGTGAGTATTTAACTAGAGACTTTCTGACTGAATCTTTTGAATCAGTAAGCAGTAAATTGGAGTAAGTACTCAACTGGGTACTTGTTCTGACTGGATATTTTGAATCAGTGAGTAGTTCACTGGAGGCTCACTCTGACTGGATCTTTTAAATCAGTGAGTAGGTAAATAGAAACTTGCTTTGACTGGATCTTTTGAATCAGTGAGTAGTAAACTGGAGTGAATACTTAACTGGATATTCACTCTGACTGAATCTTTTGAACCAATGAGTAGTAAAGTGGAGTGACGACTTAATTGGAAACTCACTCTAACTGGATATTCTGAATCAGTGAGTAGTAAACTGGAAACTCACTTTGACTAGATCTTTTAAATCAGTGAGTAGTTAACTGTAGGCTCACTCTAACAGAATCTTTTGAATCAGTGAGTACTTAACTGGAAACTCGTTCAGATGAGATCTTTTGAATCAGTTAACTGGAGACTATCTGACTGTATCTGTTAAATCAGTGAGTAGTTTATTGGAGACTCGCTCTAACTGGATATTCTGAATCAGTGAGTAGTAAACTGAATACTTGCTTTGACTGGATCTTTTGAATCGGTGAGTTCTTAACTGGAGATTCACTCTTACTGGATCTTTTGAACCAGTTAACTGGAGACTCATTCTGACTGGATATTTTGAATTAGTGAGTAGTTCACTAAAATCTATTTTCTAACAATGTTCTTACTAGATCATTTGAATCAGTGAGTTATTTTCATAATCCTGATAGCACTCCAGAATGTACTCAATGAGTATTTCAATGATTTACCTATAAAGGGTTAATATTTACTGCAGGATAAATGTTGAAGAAAGTAATGAAACCTAATTGCTCCTATTTAAAGAAAAAAAAAAAAAACAACAGCTTCTTCCAGGTTGTCTATATTTTAATGGACGTCACACCCATAATTCACACGAACCATCACGGGGCATAGGGAAATGTGAATCATAAAAAGTGACAAAAATTATGAGGCAAATTTCATCCGTCGTCTAACAGGATGTTGAAACTCCCCCATCGGTGGCCCTGTCAGTTTTCTGTGAGCCGTTGCAATGGCAAACATATCATTAAAGCTCTCAGGCCTTGAGAGCTTTTCTCGTCTCCAGCCACACTGCTGATGCAAAGGGCTTCGGGGACGTTTTCAAGGCCTCAGCCTACTTCTCATCTGCAGACAGAGAGCTACGGAGAGGAATAGGGCTCTGTGTGGTGCCTCTGTTTGGTGAGAGCAAATAACACGAGTCCACCGCTCCGCTTTGAGGCTGAACACAAGGCTTTGAGGCTTAAAAGAGTTTTCCAACCCGCGGTTTTTGTTTCTGCAATCACATCTCCATTTAATATTCAGAAAGGGATGACTTTCTTTAATATTGTGGTGGCAGATTAATAAATAAAAGATACTGTACGTTTAATTGTTCTTTTGTAGCTCAGGAGAACTGATCTAATTTCTGATATTTTTACATTTAGAGAGTTATATTTTTTTGAGGTCTTGAGTTACCCATATATTTATCCCAATCTACACTGTAATTTGTAAGTATATTTATTTGTTCAATTAAATAGCAGGATGCAATTTGCGAGAACATTTCAGTTGTCTTGTTAGAAATCTATTCTCAATTCAAATTTCACAAGCTCTTTTCAGGTTGATAGTCAACACCAGCATTTTTACAAATCTTTCATGGTGCCCAGGATATTATTTTGTTGTATTTAAAACATACAAATTATGTCATCAATTACTCACACTTCACTTGTTTTTCTGTTCAACACAAAAATATTTTGAAAAAACATTATGGAACCCTGTAACAAGAGCTGTGAACCTACACTAGTCTCACGGTTCGTTACGATTATTATGCCATCGATTCGGTTCAATTCGATATTTCGGTGCATTGACATTGCTTTTCATACACAGTTTTATAATTTCTACACAGCAGCAGTTCTTGTATTAATATATATATATATATATATATATATATATATATATATATATATATATATATATAGATATATAGATATATAGATATATATATATATATATATATAATATGGTTATTTTTATATACTATTTGTAATACAATATTTTAATTTAATACAAACAGCGGTGCACCAAAGAAACGATTAATTTTGACACCCCTACCTGTAACCCTCATGTGTCAAACTCAGCTGCTGGAGGGCCGCAGCTCTGCACAGTTTAGTTCTAACCCTAATTAAACTCTCCTGATCAAACTAATTGAGCGATTCAGGCTTGTTTAAAACCTACGGGTAATGCCGAGTTCAGACTGCATGACTTTAACCCAAATAGTTTAAAAGGCAAATCGGTGCTCGTTCACGCGAGTAACAATCAAACAATGTGAACTATCAAAGACGTGATTTGAGAGAATCACAGAGGAGTCACCGATACCCATCATATATTTGGCATGCTAAATATCTGGACCTTTTTGCGATTCAAATCATGCTGTGTGAAATGAGTTTTGAAATAACATTTTCATCACCTACAGCCAATGAAAGAGCAGCATCCATTAGTATGGGTACCTGCAGGCCAGCGGGAAGTTGGGGCAGAAGTTAAAAGTGCTCATTTTCAGTTTATTTGGACACAACAAATGGAGGAAAAACTAGAGTGAATTTGGAGCACCCGTGTCTGTTTGACTTGTCATCTGAGCAATGTCACAACTGGGTTGGAATAAAAGAGCTGAGGATAAATTTCTAATTCCCTTCAAACCCAGTTGAGGAAATATGTACATTTTCTACCCCATTAAAGGCTTCTTTCTCATATGTAGTTGATAACAAAATATATAATATGTGTTTTTGGTAGTATGATGTAGTTTGGACTAAGTTGTCGGCGATTCTTCCTATTGTTCAGTCATGCAGTGTGAAAATCCCTGTTGCTGATCCATCTTGCAGTGTGAACAAAGCAGTGACAAAATGCTAGCCCAAGTAGTCATGAAGGTTGAAAACATCTGTGACACGACTACTATGATAATTATGCAGTCTGAACTCAGCATAAGTGTGCTGGAATTGAGTTAATACTAAACTGTTCAGGGCTGTGGCACTCCAGGAACTGAGTTTGACACCCTGCTGTAACCATTGAGTTCTCTAGTATTTGTTTTTGCTACTGTAGATGTCAACTGTTACCAGTTTCTGACATTGTTCCAAATGTTTTATTTTGTGTTCAACAACCATTTATATATTGAGAAATGTATTTTTATTTTGGGGTAAATTGTTCCTTGATTACTTCTTTTCAACTTCTGAATGAGAGCATGGTTTAAAAAGTATCACTTTTTCTATCTGTATTGATTAGTAAGCATTATCCTAATTATTATGTTTTCATATTAGCTGACCTCTGTCCACTTTTTCTGCTTTAAATGTTTTTTTTTTTTTTTCTTAGCTTGTTTTAGGATTTGGAGATAATTGATTCTAAATATCCATAACAGATATACTCTCACTATACTCTATAGCAGTAAAACTATGGAATGTCAGAATAAAGGGCCAATCACAATAAGGGTGCTTTCACACTAGCACTTTTGGTCCACACCCAGGTCCATTTGACGTCAAAGTACAGTACATCTAGCTAGTGTGAACGCTGACTTTTAAACGTCTGCCTGAAAGAGGTGGTCTGGGGTACGGTTTGTGCGAACTTTGGTATGGTTAACTTTTGTTTTGAATGCAATCAGAATAAGTGAACTGCCAACTATACAACAAACTTTAGTTTTCATAACGTCCATTCGTGTGCGTGCGTGCCTGCGTTCGTGTGTGTGTGTGTGTGTGTGTGTGTGTGTGCGTGTGTGCGTGTGCATGTGTGTGTGTCACCTGCTGTGGTGACAGGAGTGACTGGCCCACTGCAAACAGTGATAATGTCTGCTTATCTTCACCAAAAATAATTTCTGCAGACAATACATTGTGTTCTGAAAGTTTTTAGTGTTTTTGCAGCAGGTAGATGCAAGTGGCTCTCTAAAGATTCAGTAATAGCAGAATGACCATGATATGCAGATTGCAGATATCCCCATTTTGGTTGGCACTTTGTTTACATTGTCGTCACCTAGCAACAGCTCTACACAAAACAGCAGCTTGATGACACAAGCGTACTGGGGTTCAAAAGGAAAAAAGCTACCCAGTCTCATTCTGAAAGCGTAGTCCAGCGGATGTTTCTGGAGACCTCTAAATACATCCCGGGAGGTACGTATTTGTGCAATTTTTGTTTTCGTGAATCCGCGAGAGGCCGCTGTGTGCACTTTTTCGTATCTCGAACGTCTCTCGCGAGTGCTGTTCGCGCTTGCACTGTTCTCACGTGAACCCAGCAGAGGCTGCTGTCTGACTGACCGAATGATTGACTGCGAGACCGGTCAATCGGCTGACCCACCCTCATCTTTCCCTAAACCCAACCAGTTTTACCGATTCACCCGCCCGTCCACTCACTTCCCTAAACCCGAGCAACAATTTAGAAAAGCCGTCTAGAAAAAGTAAAGCCCTCGTCTGATTTTTTTCACCACATTTTTGGATTTCACCACATTCTCATCCTGTTTTGAACTCATTCACTTTATTTTTTGGATTCTGTTTTTGTCTTACCTGATTTCTGGAACTGCTCTTCCCCGGCCTCAAACCTGGTCGCTGTGGTCAACTCGTCCTCTCTGCATCTGAAGTCCGCTGACGCACACGATGAGCTGAGTGGACAAACTGATTGCAGCGGGAAAGCCTTCCACACGGAGGTAAGCGGTCAGCCGGTAAGCGCGAAAGGGAATGGCGTCACACCGCCCCCTAGCGTTGCTATAAAAAAAATGAAATGCAGCCATATGTACCTCCCGGGACGTATTTTGCAGTCTCCAGAAACGTCAGCGGGACTACATTTTCAGAATGAGCCTGGGTTGGAAAAAAGACAATGTTAACAAAAACCAGCCGAGAGAGGGACTATCGAGCTTGAATTCTCGGATCAGGCATTCGGCCCAAGTGTGAGAGCACCCTAGATGGGATTTTCAGTTTTGAAAACATCAGTTCTGAGTCATAGCGCACTGCCTTTTTTATTGTCTTTAGAAAAGAGAAGTGCATTGTACTTTTTATGTTACTAGAAAACCACTTTATTAACCGTCTTGGTGCTGGAGTGCATGACATCGGGAGTTTACTTGAACTGCAGACACAGAATATTCAGAATACAAAACATTGAAAGCGGTTAGAATGCGAGACAAAAAGTGTAATCAGGGTATAAGTCCTGCATAAAAAAATGATAGATCAGCTTGTCAGTGGCATAGAAAGAGTAAATTCTAATTTAGAGTTTGTTAATGAGTTAATGAGCAATTTCTAAATGAAGATTGCATGTTTCTACAACATGTTTTTTGTTGTTGTTGTTGTTGTTTTAAAAGGGGTGATTCCCTCATTCTGTGAGACAGATCTGCTTGTCGCCTGAGGGACTACACGATTTTGCTTGTATAATCAGTTTTCTGTCTCTGAAGGCAAAAATGACATTTTCCGAACTCTTTGAAAACGGTCACATTCCTCAACTTTAGAAAGCACTTTAAATGGGCTTTTAATGAGCGTGTTTTCAGTTACAAAGTGCCTTTTTTGTCAAAAGATCTGATGTGACAGTTGAAAACGGTCTGCGGTTCTCTTTGTTCCGCAGCCTTGCTGTTTCCAATACATTTAACAGTGAAAGAAGACTTCTCATTTACCATAGGATTGTGCAACATGTTTAATGTTCGCCGTTATGAATGGTGGCTTGTAAATGAAGGATGATGACACAACTGTGCGCTTTTATCTCTTTAAGCGTTTTTTTCTCTTTCAAGGCATCTCGGATGAGCTCCATTGCCTTTGTCATCAATGTCCAGATGTAAACGACATGGAAAAAAATCTATTTTAATTTCTAAAAACATATAGATTATTTTACTTTAAATCTTTACTAATATAAATCGCAATTTGTTAACCTTAATAAAATTTCATTAATTGAATGAATGAAAAACAACCATACATAAATGAATATATTAATTAGCATAATTAAAAAATATATTAAATTTATAAATTTTATTTAATGTTTTTTAAACTATTTTCAAAGGTTTAGCATTTGCTCTATATTTATTTATTCCTATAATCTATATTTATATTTTGATGTTATTTTAAGGATCTAGCAATAAAATTTATTGTTTATCATAAACAATAATTAATAAAGTACTGGTCTAAACTGATATATAATTGCGCTAAGTTGTATTAATGATTTCTAAAAAGGCCCAATGCTTATTATATCTTAGATTCTATAAGGGAATTGTGCATCAATTTTTTATTAAAATTTTTTACATTTTCATTTAATTGAGTTGGTGAATTAATGTTTTATTTTGCTTTGTTTTCTGTTTTTGTTTTGTTTTCTTTTATTTAACTTTTTCTTTTCTTTTATTTTTTTTATTTCATTTTTAAATTTTTGTTTTGTTTTGTTTTGTTTTGTTTTACTTTTTTATTTATTTATTTTTTTCATTTTTTATTTTATTTTCTTTTATTGTATTTTATTTTGTTTTGTTATTATTATTATTTTTACTTTGCTTTATTTTATTTTTATTTTATTTTGTTTTGTTTTGTTCAATCATTTATTAAAAGCTTTTATCTTGCTGTTTTTTTTTTTTTTCATCCTCATTTGATTGGTATTCGGAAATGTTCTAAATTTCTACAAATCTCAGCCACATCACATTAAATTTATCCTTGATTTTCTCATTACTTTGTGTTGTACAGACTCCAGAGAGTCTCAGTTTTTTCAAGTTGGATGGCATTATTTCTATGCCTCTAGAGTGATATGTTTATTTACACTGTGTAACAGATGTAAATAATAACCCCTCCTGGGCTGCGCAGGTGTGCAGTGCTGTACTGCTCATGAGGGAGAATATCAGATGAAGATATGTGCTCTGTTTGTGTCTAAATATCTGCAACCAGCAAATAAAGTCATTCACTTTCAGGCTTACAGTGATCAACAAACACTACAGCATCAGCAGCTAAAGTGTATTGAGCTCAGCCTTCAGTGGTCAGCAGTCAGGTCTTCTTCATGGGAAGAATTTACATGACTTTGATGATTATCTGATGAAAAACTGCTGCTGTGGATCTCGCTTGAATATTTTATCGCCTGCTTTTCACAGGTCACTCACCTCAGTCTACATGATTCTGTTAAGGTTTGCATATTATCATTTGTTTCATTGATGTTCAGTTGGTTTAACCAAAATCAGTTTTATGTTACACCATTCATAACTTCAGGGCCAGACAGAATCTATGTGGACAGGTTTTGCTATTTCTGTGCTGAATTTTGTTCTGTGGATTTATGCGGAATGATTTTAAGAGTATAGTAACTAAAAGCTTAACACATTAAATAACTTTTTGACTTTTATTTAAGCTTTACAATGCAAATACAATCACCACAAGTTTGGTAAAAGAGTCTTTAATATAATAGATCTACATAAAGACAAGGAAAGAAAATATTACAAGAAAATATTACTTTACATATTGAGTTGTACAAAAATTCCATAAACATTTGCATATTCTTCAAAAATATTACTGAAATTTATAAAAAAACAAATATAAATATATCTACACACATTTACATAAGTAAATAGACTCGATGAGATAAATGATCTGCAGATTGATGTATGGGTCTGAATGAATGAATGAATGAATGAATGAATAAATGAATTAATCAGACAATGAGTCAATGAACAATTTAATAGTGCTAATAATCAATAAATCAAGTAAGTAGTATTTTTTTTTTTGTAGTTTGAAAAATATTTGTTTGGTGTTTGTCTGATTAAAAGGCTTTTCTGTTAATATAGAAGATAGTGTTAATATTCTCTTTTAGAAATTATGTTCGATGTGTATATATTGATTCTAACATTTATTACATTGATACATTTATTCTGTGATTGTTATTTAATAAATAAATAGAAAGTTTAAAATAATAGCATTAACTTTTTTAGCATTAACCTTTTTAAAATGAGTTTTAATAGGTCAATGTTTTCATTCCTGATCAGTTTTTGACAAACAGTATTTAAAAACAGTATATTGAAAATACATTAATATTGTTCACTGTTTAGTTCAATTCTAGCTCAATTCCTGAGTTTGAATAGAATGTCAATATGTTTTTATTGTATTTTATTTATTTATTTATTTATTTTGAACAACAACAACAAAAAAATCTTGCATTAAAACTATTCTTTAAACAAAATACATTTCTTCATGGTCAAAATGAAGCAGGATGGAAGCACAAGCTTATTATTTTCCCCACACTGTATAAAATTATATGAACAATTATTTAGAAAACATATGTTTTTCAGTTCATTGTAATTTATTAAACTAAGTTAATCATGTTCTAACTTAATTTTATAAGTTACTCAATCTGTTTTAAGTCAGTTTAACATAATGAGTTTGATGGACTAATACGGTTAATTCGATTCAGCTTAATTTAGGGCAACCAGGATTGCCACACACATCATTTCAACTTATTTGTTCATTTACTTATCTCTTCTTTGTATATGAGACATTTTTGGCATATTTGACATATTATATGGTTAATTCACCTTTTAAAAACATGATTTGTATGGCAAACAGCCATTAACTGAAATTTCATCAACATATTCCTTTAATAGTGCGTATTTTTACAATCACCACTTTTACTCAATATATTAAGTTGAAATAAGATGTTATAATATTTTCAAATTATAAGTCGATATGACTATTATGAGTCATATGCTATGGATCACAGGTGTCAAATCTAGTTCCTGGAGGGCCGCAGCACTGCACAGCTTAGCTTTAACCTTAATTAAACACACCTGATCAAACTAATTGAGTCCTTCAGACTTGTTTGAAACCTACAGGTAAGTGTGTTGAAGCAGGGATGGAACAAAACTATGCAGAGCCGCGGCCCTCCAGGAATTGGATTTGACACCTGTGATAGATAGATAGATAGATAGATAGATAGATAGATAGATAGATAGATAGATAGATAGATAGATAGATAGATAGATAGATAGATAGATGGATGGATGGATGGATGGATGGATGGATGGATGGATGGATGGATGGATGGATGGATGGGTGGGTGGGTGGGTGGGTGGGTGGATGGATGAGTGGGTAAGTGGGTGGGTGGAGGGAGGGAGGGATGGAGGGAGGGATGGATGGATGGATGGATGGATGGATGGATAGGTAGATAGATAGATAGATAGATAGATAGATAGATAGATAGATAGATAGATAGATAGACGTGATCATCACGTGAAAGACAGAAGTCACCCACATGCACTAAGAGCTGGAAAAATTTTTAATCTGTTAATTCCTTTTTTGTTTTTAAATATTCGCTTTAAAGTCGTCTGTCTCTACATGATGTCACATGATGAACAAACGACTCAAAAACCCGAAGACTCAAAAGGTAAACTAATCATGGGTGTTTCTGGCTCAGTCTGTACACATTGGTTAAGCTTATATGGGACTGTCCAGCCTGATCTCATGTGGAAACATAAGTATTTTAGGTTTTGTCAGTTTAGTGGAAAATTCATACAACTTTAGTTGAGTTGTGTGAAAATGTACGATTTTAAAAAGGAGGCAGGGCACCCCACCCCTAACCCCAACCGTTAGGGCAAATTGTACTAAATAGTACAAATTAGTTTGTACAAATTCATACAAATTAGCCACTAAATCAAAAAGTTACGAATTGCCGTGAGATTGCGTTGGACTGTCAATGTCAGGTGAACGCACGACTCAAATTTGAAGACATGCCAGATCAGAGTTAATCATAGACAAAACACCAGGTAACCAACAAAAGATTATTTTATCTTTCTTAGTATATTTGCATTCTAGTTTTGCCTTGTTTGTAGTGTGATCAACATTTGAGCTAGTTGTAGGTGTGTTGGTTACATCTCGTAACATTTTAATGCTATTTTGGCAACTTAAATAATTGCCAGACTCAAAAAGATTAGTTCATTCTGATTAACGAGACTCAAAGATCCGAGTCAATAAAATGATCTGCACTTCCCATCAGTGCTAAACTGCTGGTTGTCTTCACAGCAATTTAAAGTTACACACACTTTCTTCACGAGACTCTGAGTTTTGGATTCCACAAGCCTCCCTCATCCCCTCAGTCATCTGTTTAATAACCATTCCTAAATGCTTCAAACCATGACTCGACAGTCGGCTCCAGTTTCCGTTGCATCTGCTTGATTTTTAAAGCCGTTGTTTACTCCGCAGTCAGTCTGAAGCTGATTTTGAAGTCACGTATAGCTTTCAGAAACATGTATTCATAAGCCCTAAGGCCGAGCGGCTCGCGCCTCTGGAGTTTGATCCGCAGAAAGACCTTTCATCTCCAGACAGCCCGCACATAAAGTGGGCAGTGATGGTTTGTACGCTTTAGCGTTGTCTCGCCAAATTGCTGGCGCTTTACTCCAGGCTCCTTGAGACGACTTGAGCTGGGGGAGAAATCAGGAACATGACAGGCGGTGTCTAATCCCAGGAGGGATCAGAGAGAGGAATGATCTCACCTAATGAAAGCGAGCAGGTGATGAGAGACACCTACAAGTCTCTCCTCACAACACACTTCATTAATATTCCTAATCCCGACAGCAGCGATTCAGATGTCATTCACCACGCTCCAGGTTATTAGAGGGTGGATCTAAGCGCAGGTAAAGCCCTGATGGGAGAACATGTGGCGCTGACAGGGATGGCGATGTTCACCTATCATCTCCACTCGGCTGCGGAGAGAGACGCTTTGTGGCAGATCGACGCTGTGGAGACGTTGTTTTCTACATGGGTGAGCTTCCCAGGCGAGATAGCAGATTGACTTTGCTGTCTCCACACAGGGTGGGGGGTGAGCTTGGAGGCTTGTTGAGTTAAAGAAAGTTACTTTGGGCTAATTGGGAGATGTATAAATAGAGACTTTAATAGATGAATTGATGGATGGACAGATGGATTGATGAATGGGCAAACAAATAACCAGATGGATGTATGGATGGAGAGATTGTCAGATACACAGATGAATAGATAAAAAAAGATTAACAGATGGATAGATCTATAAGGTGGGCAAATGGACTGATAAACAGACAAACATATATGGATGTGAATGGACAGGCAGATGAATGAATTTACAGAAAAATATGAATGGATGGATGGGCAGATGAATGGATGAAAAGTCAAGCAGATGAACAGTTAGATGTATTGATGGAGACATGGGTGAATGGATAAACAAATAGATGTAAGGAGTGGACAGCTGGATTGCTAAACAGACAAACGGATGGATGGATGTGGATGGACAGATGTATGATGAATGGACCAATGGATGGACGAATGTACAAAAGGATGTATGGACAAATGTATGAATCTATGGGTGAACAGATGGATGAATGAATGGACAAACAGATGGATGTGTAGATGGATGGATGTACAAAAAGATGAACGGATGAATGTATGAATAAATGGATAGATGTACATAAAAACTGATGAACAAACAGATGATTAAATATACAAACGAATGAATGGACAAACGGAAGAATAGATTCATTGGTGATGAACAGATTTATAGAATAATGTACAGATAGACTCGTATGGATGGACAGAAAAACAGATGGATGAATGGCTGGACAGATAGATAAATAAACAGACAAATGTACAAACAGATTGACGGATGAACGGACAAATGGATGGATGAATATACAAAAAGGTTAACAGACAGATAGGCAAATGGATGGATAGATGAAAGTATAGATGTAGATAAACTAATGAATGGAGGGATGGATGTATGAATGGATAGATGGACAGATGAATAAATGCATCAATGGATGCATGGGTATGGGTGCATGGATATGAATGGACGGAAAAACAGGCAGATTGATGGATGGATGGATGGATTTAAGATGAATAAATGAACTGATGGGTGAATGTGTGGACAGATGCACTTGTGTCAAAATAATAATTCTATAAATTATGTACAATATTTTATGGGTAAAATATTACCACACAATTTTACCATAAAATAAGATATAGTCATATCATTTTTTAATGTATACATTTTATGACTGTATTTGATTTTTATGACAAATAAACCCCAAATAGAGGTTTTTATTTTAAAGATTTTCTAAAATTGTTGCAAATTTATTAAGAATAAAAAACCTGAAAAATCACATGTACATAAGTATTCGCTGCTTTTGCTCAAGATTTTGTTGATGCACATTTGGCAGCAAATACAGCCTCAATTAGTTTTTGAATTTAATGCCACAAGCTTGGCACATCTGTCTTAGGGACTCTTTGCCCGTTCCTCTTTGCAGTACTTCTCAAGCTCTATCAGGTTTGCTGGGAAGCAATGGTGTACAGGCATTTTTAAATGTCTCCAGAGATGTTTAATAGGATTTAGGTCTGGGCTCTGGCTGGGCCAATCAAGGACAATCACAGAGTTGTTGAGAAGCGACTATTGATATTTTGGCGGTGTGCTTTGGGTCATTGTCCTGCTAAAAGATTAACCGTCGCCCCAGTCTGAGGTCAAGAGGACTCTGAAGCAGGTTTTTATTCTGGATTTCTCTGTACATTGCTGCATTAATCTTTCCCTCTATCTTGACTAGTCGTCCAGTTCCTGCTGCTGACAAACATCCCCACAGCATGATGCTGCTACTACCATGCTTCGCTGTCGGAATGGTATTGGCCCGGTGATGAGCGGTGCCTGTTTTATTCCAAATGTAACACCTGGCATTCATGAGTTTAACATGAGTTTAATATTAGTCTCATCAGAGCAGATAACTTTGTTTCTTATGGTCTGAGAGTCCTTCAGATGCCTTTTGGCAAATTCCAGTTGGGGAGTTGCTTCCGTCTGGCCAATCTACCTTACAGGCCTGATTGGTGGAGTGCTGCACAGATGTCCTTCTGTAAGGTTCTCCTCTCTCCATAAAAAGAACGCTGGAGCTCAGACAGAATGACCATCGGGTTATTGATCACCTGCCTGACTTAGGCCCATCTTTCCGGATCACTCTCCGGATGGCCAGCCAGCTCTAGAAAGAGTCCTGGTGGTTTTAAACATCTTCCACTTATAAATGATGGAGGCCACTGTGCTCATTGGAACTTTCAAAGCAGCAGA